>NW_020884910.1:6583347-6793275 GCF_003945725.1 Corapipo altera
TTCCCTTCCCTTCCCTTCCCTTCCCTTCCCTTCCCTTCCCTTCCCTTTTCTCCTCTTTCTCAATTATAGGTTCTCTTTTAGAAATTTTTGCATTTCTAAAGTTATCATTGCATAAGTTCCAGTCTGTCCAGTTTTGTGAAGGAGAAATGCAAGGGTAGCCATTGGTGATGCCAGAGCACAGTGAACAGCTTCAACTGAGTGCACATGGCTGGGTTTGAGGAGAAAGGATTGCCAGATTTGAATGTCTTAACACAAGAATTAAATTTTAAAATGTGTGAGGAGCTGATCTCTCACCTCTGAATTTCTGATCAGCATTAGTCTCCCTCCAGTTAAATAGGCCTGACTATACAAGATTTTAATTATCTTTCTGTGTGGTCTTGCAAAGTAGTCCAGATTCCTTCAGGATCCTCCTTATCTAATACAGAAATTATGATCTCTGAATCCCTTTCTCTCAAAAGTGCGTTTGTACATTTTTGCATTTGTTCACAGAGCCTCACCATGCTGTATTTTGCCATGTAAAAACAGTGCATAGGAATGGTCTAGATCAGGACTTCAAGCCTGATGAACACCTTCACCTGCTGCTATTGTGTCTTGAAAGATAACAGGAGCAGAAGGAAAGACAACCAAGTTCAACTATGATCCTCAGTGCTCTGCATCATCTTTGGTGATGTCTTCAGGCTGTGATGCTCAGTGTGTTTTCTGAGTACTGCTTTGGCATTAATAACTAGCAGCCTTTTCAACTTTTATCCCACATTCTTTATGCTGTTTCTTTCCTCCACTCCATTTCTGTGCCATCTTTCCTTCTTGTGTCCTCGGGCTTTGATCTCCATGTCCCTTCATAGACACCCTGCTCTTCAGTGCAGGGAAAGGCAAAATTCATATTCCCCAAGCAGATCAAGCCCCCAAAAGAAAATGAAGCAAATGAGATAATAATGAGTATAAACCACTTCCAAAATGCTGTAGTTGGATGTATTTTCTTTTTTCTCACCCTCTTGTTTTGTTTATATGCTAGAGTAGGTTGAGTGTTGAATTTTGTTTGATTTGGGCATTTTCCCAGGGAACTTGAACTCTTCCAGTAAAAAATCAACATGTCCACAGAAATTAAGATTTGCAGAGTGAAGGTACTCATTTATATAGTTTACTTGATGCCTCACTTCTCCCTAGTTTTCAGATTTTTTCTCACACAGCATCTCTCTCACTATTAGTCCTTTCAAGGTGCACAATAGTGCCAGAGCATTAAGTCATCTAGGGCACCACACTAGGGAGGCATAGTGGCATGAGTTACCCAAACAACAACTCTTCATTGGTGAAAGCCAACACTGCTCAATAGAACTGTCATTAATGCTGCTGGTGCTGCTGGTTATGTGGCTGTGTTGGTGTCAGCTCTCCTGGTCAGTCTTCCCTGTTTGGAGCACTAGAAGGCAAAAATATCCCATAGGGGACTTTATGGCAAGGAGCATTTGGGACATGATGCTGAAGTTATAGTGGATATGTTTTGAAAAGGGCTAGTGATTATGATACCTGATATCCTATGGACATTTTACACAGATGAATACTTGGCACGTTTCTGGCACTTACAAGTCACAAAAAAACAGTTGCACGGTGTACAGTGTTGCAGATAGGATCTAGTGAGAGAAAAATATTTAAGTTGGTATATGAAAAGCAAATAAATAAAAATAATATCTTTGGAGAAAGTGAAGTAACAATATTAATTACTCCTACTCTGTCGATGGAAAACAAGAGACCTGTCTTGTGCAGCTGACATCCTTAGAAAGTCTTTGATGCCACACTCATCTTGAGTTCTCATTTCTGAGAAGCTATCTGTCACATACTAAAATACATCCATGTATATAAACATGGCTTTTTATTTTTGAATCCCATGAAATAATTTAGTATAAACTAGAAAATAACTTCCAAATGCCCTCTTTTGCCTGCACTCTTCTGAGAACACGTGGGGAAGATAGCATATATTTTTCTTACAAAGAAAATGAAAATGTCATTGTTTTCCCCAAATGAATTTGAAAAATTGATTTTGAAAAAATGTATCTTTGAGATCAACCCCTCCCATATCAATACATTGGAGGAAAAACCACTCATCTCTGCAGAAACATTCATTAGTTTCCATCATGTTGCATTGTTTAAAGATGAGACAGCATGCTCTACAGAGTACAGAACTTCCTCTCCTCTATGCTCTACTTTAATTGCATTTCTGTTCTCAGCATTACATAACTTTAAAGGCATGTCATAAATATTGTTCTGCGTCATAGCTCATGTCTATAATTTACACAGCATTTTCACGTAGACAGTCTCCTAAAGAAAAAGTAAAAAATGGGAAATTAAAGTAAAAGAAGCCAACCTGTCCATTTGAAAGACATTTTGCCTTTTATTTTTCCCAGAAGCTAATTTAATGTGTTTTGCATAGCATGATTATTCTGCAAAGTCAGATAAGAAAACTTTGATTTAAAAAACCTGGAATTTGCTGAAGTTAGAAAAAAATATTTGTGGAATTTTCTCCCCATGTCTATCATTTAATATCTTTGGGGTTTTTGTATTATTTTAAATTCAAAATGAAATCATGTCTGATTTCCACCCAGAGTGAGGTAACCAGTTTAACAGCAGTGGGGAACACCACTCTAAGAACACAGGCAGATATGAGAACAACCCACTTCAATCCATGAGTTTTACAGAGTCAACCAAGAAAGAGGGGTGCTACAGATACAGAAGTTTGCTCTTTTTTCAGTTTGCTCCAGCAATGCGAAAATTCAACTCCAACAAGAGAGAATAGGGCCAAAATCCAAACACATCTTACTTCTTGTTAGAAAATATTATTGAACAGGAGTTTTCTTTTTGATTAGCAACCTTTCAATCTAGTCTATATTTTCCCATTTTTTTATGAAGTTATAGATATGCAAACCGTTGCTTTTATCATTCAGTGTATAAATTGAATCTCTCTGAGTCTCATGTGGATGATCCACCTTAATTTTGAACCCTAACAATGACTGGAAATAAATATTTAGGTAACATATTTTTTCTAAAACCAGCCTCAGCATTAGTATATCAAATGCTTGGAGCATCCACTTTCCTGCAGAGTGGAAGTTCTGGAAGGTTTTACTCAGAAAGGCGATTTTTTTGTTTTACATCTTCATCTCTAAAATAGAACATTTCAATATGTTTTCTTTTGATTTGTTTTGGAACCATATTTCATTATTAAAATAAGTTTGTATATTGCATTACAAGTTTCAAGTTAATGTTCTCTCTTAGAAGTTGGGTTCCCTGGCTAGACAATATCTTTCTATGATGTACTCAAAATCTAGTTATTCCCAGGACAAACTTTCTCAAGAAAGGAGCAGTATAGGAAGTGTGCATGTAGGTGGGATGGATCTCATCTAATGGCTGCAGTAATGTGCAAAGCATAAGAAAGCAATTTTGGCTTTGCTGATGGCACAGACCTGGGGACATCATCAATGCAGAAAAGGTCATCATGTTTGACACAGGAAAAAGCAAATGGCCATAGATATTGGTGCATGGAAAGGGAAGGGCAAGGTTGTTTCAGAGCAAGATACTGAGGGTGTTACTTGATTGCAGGTTGGCTGTGAGTTGCCATTGGGATATGACTGTGGAGAAAACATATGTTATCCTACAGTATACTGAAGCATTTCTATCAGATGTTGACTTTTAATATCATGATACAAGAGTTCAGTAAGAACACAGTTCATGCTGGCAAAGGCTAAACTGGAAGTAAAATTGCAGAGGATGCCTGCTAGCATAGCTGTGTATAGAAAGCCTGTCTTATGTGTGGAGTAGAAGACAATTTGTCTTCTTAAACTCAGCCATTAGAAGATCAAGAAGAAGATATTAATGTTTTCTATGCATAATCCAGGTTTGAGCAGATAGGGTACAGAAGAGCAATATAAGCTGTGTGACCATCCTGGCACAAGAAAAATGTCTTTGAGAAAACATATGCTGTGAATTGGAAGAGTGAGGAAAAGCATCAGTAGGAATAATGGAAACTGGAAACTGAACAAACTCTAAGACAGGCTGGTAAATATTTAAAAGGATTACATGATGCAATTGCCTGCTTTGGTGACTTGGGAGGTTCATTATGGTTCTGCACTCTGCTTCCTTTCAGCCAAAGTACCCCTTCCCTGGACACCAGCCCTTGGAAATGAAGGCTGACAGAGAATTCACGGGATAAAACCTCTGCCCACACATCAATTGCACAAATTGTGCCATTGGCCCTTTTGCACATTTTAAAGGATGGAGATCAGCCCGTTGTGTCTCAGTGGACTGCTTCAAGCAGTCATGTGGCATCTACCACAGGTTTGCCAGTTGCTGGGTGGAAAACTTCCATTTCATGTTCTCCATATGGCTGCTGTCTAGCAGATGACATCACCTAAATGCCCTTAGTCCTTGGTTCTCCCTTTGAAAGGCAGAGCAATTAGGAAAAAATAAACTAAACCTGCTCCCTGATTCCCCTTCACCCTTAAAAAACAGTGCAAAAGTCAAAAGTCTTAATGAATTGTGTCAACTCAGGAGCAGCAGCCCATCTTCAGACCTCGTAATTTGTTATGGATACTTAATTGCAGAGTTGGTTTTCTACCTTTTTGTTTGGGTGGGAAGCCTGTAATTCCTCTTAAGGCTTTGTAATGTACTTTGCGACATGTGGTAACGTTAGGGAGAATAAAGACCAGGAAACATATGTGGTTGACAGGCAGGGCCAGTCATCTTCCTCCTGCCAAAGTAGGCTGCCTTTATATGTGTTTCTGGCAGTGAGCTCCATGACACCTCTGGTTCCCTCCCATGTCTTTCCAAGAGTAACAGAGATTTTCTTCCTTGCAAAGGAAAAATGAAATCATGACAAAAAGTAATAAAAACCATCATCCCAAGGCACTCGAAGGAGTTTAAGACAAAAATTGAGGAGTTTCTAACACAGAATTTTTTTGTTGCAGATTGTTATTCATTACTGTATTTTATCATTTTGTATTTTATTTTGAAGTGTTTCATTTCTTTAAGGTGGTGACCTTCAGCATGCTGAAAGCATAAATGGATGATCTTACCCCATTTTGTATAGTCCAGGTATCATTATGCATGTTTCAAACAATGTAAGCCACTCCTAAGGTATTTTGAGAAGTTGGTTTACTAATTAAATTTTTGCACTGACTTTACCCTTTAGCAGTGCTTGCATAGGTGCGTTCCAGGGGAGCAGTGGTAGTTTCTCTAAGTGCAGAAGGCACTGGCAGCAAGGTGGGTGGTGGTGTACTGGAGCTCTCCTGCAGCACAAATGCTGGGAAGATGGGTGTCCCAAGCCCACTGAAGTGATTAGAGCATTTTAAATATTTACCACTTTATTTAGCATTTTAAATATTAGCGCTTTTAAATATTTATGTATATACGATTCCAGCAATGGCACAAACTGTTTTTCCTTTCTCTTTGTTCCGTGATGTCTCTAGCTGTTTCATCCTCTCTGGGAAAATTACTTTTTATTTCTTTCTTTTTCCTCAGGAGGGTCTTCACTTCCCCAGCGTCTCAACATCTCTTTGTTCTTTCTCTTCTGGCCTTTACAGTCCCCTATGGTCCTTAAAATCCTACTACACCACACAGTCCCCTGAGCTCCCTGTCAGCTCTTCCTTGCACACAGATGCATACAAGTTTTTGCAACTACTTCCTTTTTATTCTCTGTGGTTTCCCCATACATCCCTATTTTCCTTATGTCTCATCCTCCTCCTACATGCCTTATGATCTTTTTACCAGTGCAAAGTAGTCCCCAGTAACATATTTACAACTCTTTTAATAATTTCTGATGATTAAAGTGTCATGAGTGGCAGGACTTGCCTAAATAAGTGATAATTCAAAGATGAGACCCTAATTCTCTTTTTAAAAGGACAATCCAATTTGTCTTCTTTCCCAGTTTTGCCAAAACTACAAACCAGTCTGTCTTACATTTCATATATATGATCTCATGTCAGAGCAGAAGTTTTCTGGAAAATTTGAGACAAATTGGAAGAGGCATTTTTGGATTTGTATAGAAACTGAAACATTCTTTCAAAAAGATTTTTCTTTACACAACTTTTTTGGCATGTCATGACTCAAAAGCAACATGGGCTGGAAAATTTCAGGTCTGCCAAATCATGGGTTTTCTCCACACACTCTAGGTTTTCAGGTTCTTTTAGGGGCCCAGAGAGTAAAATCAGAAAATGGTCAATTGTCTTTCTCCCTTCCTTGTCTGTTGGAGCTGTGCCGTGTACCAAAGGACAGCCTTCCATGTAATTACCCATCACCTCTCAATTCTAGAAACAGAGGTTAAGGAAAGAGCCTGACAAATTGAGCCAAGTCCATGTTTGTTCAATGTCAGCCTTTTCTATGGTTACTGAACACTGTTTTTTAAAAATGCCATATTACATTATCAATAGGTGGGTTTTCAGCTTGAATTCTGAGTCGATAATTCTGAAATAAATATTTTCTCTTTTTTTTTTTTTTGGTTAATACAAGTTGATTTTTTTCTCCCAACAAAATAAAGTATCCTTTCAAGATGCTTTTTTTTTCCTCAATACCAAAGCAGAGAATTCATCTAAGTTCTGTGAATTGTTTCTTAGTCTTAAGAATACGACCTGTAAGCAAATTTCAAAAGAAAATATTTTGTGGGAAAGTCAAAATGCTTACCAAGAAAATGTTAAAATTATTTTTTTCTTATCCTCCACCAAAAAAAAAATATTTCTGCAGACTTGCTAAATCCAATAAGGACTCATGCACAGTTTTGATTAACCCCAAATTATATTTTTCTGGGCAAATATATTAATTATTTGCACTAATGTATTTTGTGTCTCTGTTTTACAATCTTTTTCTCTGGTGATCTCATTACTGACTGTTGCCCATGACTAGTTTGGTATAAGTTTACTAGCTAGGCTGAAAAAAACCTATGGATGCCGTTAAGAACTTTGCTCACTGATTTTAATGAGCCAGCAGAAGCCTACCCCAGCCAGATATGACATATTTAATTTTTTTGTAGCTTCTCTTCTTGGATACAGCAAATGTTGAATTCTCAGTGGGTGTGGAGGAATTTACCAAGCAGTTAGAAACATGGAGAAGGTGACTGGGAGCTGTGTATATCCAATTTTCCTCCATGATAATGGCATCAATCCAAAGATTTAGAAGGCTGTAGTCGAGCTTCTCAGGTCACAGGTGCTCTCTCCCTGTGCAAACAGCAAGCTATGACACGATTTTTATTCTTGTCATGATCAGTTCCTATCAGAAATAGAGGAAATGGTGCATATGTTAAAAATAAAACATAAAATACTATACAATGTGCACAGTTTCATCTTAAGAATGATAAGAGTGGAGAGGAAACTCTCTATCTTTTCTTGGTCCTTTTTTTTCTTCTTCTATCTTGTACAAAACCTGTGGTAACTCACAAGTGGTGTGAGTGAGGGCTATGTCTGCTATATATGGCTAGAGCTTTGTGAGCAGTTAAGCTAGAATCAAGGCTTTCATGAGTTTTTTATTACATACAAGTTGGCAATGATGGACAGTGTGGTGCAGTGCTGCTAGAACAGTAGGATTATAAGGATAGAATATGATCACAGAAGCCCCCACAGATTTCATGTCCTACCCTGGTATCTAAAGTAGGTCGTGTACTGGCCTTTTGCATAGGATTAATTTTATTCTAGAAAGGGATGACATTTCTTCCACAGAAAAATGAGCACTCCAACAGCCTAAATTAAATTAAAATTAAGAAAATACTATTCATGTCTGAAGAATGAAAAATAATGGTGAAAGAGTTTAAAATAAGTAGGTTTATGGGAAATTCAGTAACTTAAAAATCTAAAACCTCAGAAAGTTCAAAGTCCCAAAAATCTGTAATCTGTTTTCCCCTTGTTGCATATCTTCCATTTATAATACTAAAAAAAACCCACACAGATTGGTAATCCCTCTGTATATTGAGAAGATGAACCATCAATGTGCATTATACATGATTTAAGACCATCTTAAGCTCCCACCCAGGACATATGGACATCTACACAACAAGAAACTCTCTTCCAACCCTTGTATCTATGGCAAAATCTTGACCTTTATGTTTCACAAAAGGAACAAAGATTCCCAGCTTCCTATTTAAAATCCCCCTTCAATGTATTGAAAATATTAGAACAATTTAATCTCCTTACAATCCCCAGTAGTGTCCTTTAAATCAGCTTTTCATTGGGAATTGGCTACATACTTTTTGTAACATAAACTGAAATCTGGGAGTTGTAAGCTGCCAGCAAAGTATGAAGGTATGCTACATTTGCCTAGATATATAAGATATGACAAGATTTAATATGTATTAAATTTAACAGGTGCTGTGATCTCCTGCGTAGATACACAATATTCAAAGGTGTACTCCAGAGAACTCTACATTCCCTGCTGGTTCTGCATTTCTGTCCTGTCCAGCATATTTTTATCTGTAATCTTACCTCCCATTTCTTGCAATTCAGATTCATTTTATTTAGGCAACATTATCCATATTTTTATCAAGTTCCTAAATTACAGACAACATATGCAACCTTAGCTCCAGCTTCCCAGAGGTGCTAGTTGGGGTAATTGCAAACTGTTTAGACAACCTTTAGACTTTGACAGAAACAGAATAAAACTTGGATGTCACATTTCTCACCCAGTGAGAAAAACTGTTTCTCTTACATGCTCACCAATTGAATCTTATGTGGGTAAACCACTAGGGAGGAGGTGAATGGGGAGTAAGAAGAATGTTTTTACTTTTGTGAAAGCTCCTTAGATTGTGGAGCGCCATCCATTGCTACCTTGAGCTGAGAGCATGTCAAATATCAGTGATTGCATTTTTTGTGTGTTTCACATGGTCTTGAACATTGACAATAGAGGTACAGCAGCACAACACAAGAGCTGAACTATTGGGACATAGGGCCCCTCTTGAGCTTGCTAACAAAGCTCAAGAGTCCACATTAATCTAGAAAATTATAGGTCTTACTGGGAAGACATGCTTCTTGATTGCCTTTTACAGTGCCCACACTTCAATTTCACTGGTACTGCAGGTTCTGGCTCCCAGAGAGTGACCTTTAGTTTTTTCAATGTCTAACCCATTCAGACATTAATAAAGACATCATCCCCACCCCCACATACACAATGGTGTTCCGTCTTTTCTGAACATACAACGCACACCCTCTTTCACTCAGCACTCCCATATCCACCACTCCTTTAGCAGCTCAAGGAAGCCAGAGTGAGCTTTCAAGCCAGTTTTCAGTGGGGATCTGGCAGCTGGTGAGAGGCAGGTTCTCTGAAAGTTTGTTTTTTCTTTTCTGTCAAAGGAAATATTGAAACATCACTTACTGGGAAAGCTATGTGAGAGAAAAATGTCATCATCTCAGTGGACTAAATAGAACTGTATTTTGCTCTCTGTCTGGATCAGTATTTTTTAAAAAAGAGCAAGATTTTCCATTGATGATGCCCTGCACACAGAAGGAAGGAGTCTGCTCAACAGAAAAAGAGAGACACTTTTAGACATAAAGTAGCAGAATGTGGTTAAAAGCTGAAAATCAGCCTGTTAAAAACAGAAGAGGTAAACAAAAAAATAACCCCCTGTAAACATAAGGCATTGATGTTCTTCCCAGAGATCCCAAAGCCCAGAGGAACCACTACAATACTCATAGGCTTTTCCATAAGACAGGCCAGGGAATTGCATTTGGTGGTTCCATCAATAGAATGGTATCTTCTGCTTTATCTCTAAATTAGCTGTTAGAAATATATTCCATTTTTTGTTTGAAAGTCTCAGATGATGAAGTGTTTCTTGGGTAAGCAGCTTCAATGGCTATTTTCATGGACAAGAATGTAATTTTATTTATACTCTGAAATGATCTTCCTTCAATTTCCAGTCACTAGATTTCCTTGTGCTTTTATCTGTCTTTTGTTGGGTATCTTATCCCCATTAAGATACTTTAGAGGATTGCATCACACTTAACTTCCACTTGTATAAATTAACCAGGATGATGTTTTCTTGCTGCAAAGACAACCATGTCATTGAATTTCATATGAAATGTGATGGGAACCCTTCAGTTTCCTTTCCAAATCTAGCTTTCCACAGTTCTGTGGTGAACAATATGCCAGCTGACGTCTTGCTATCAAGATGCACTCATTCTAAAATATGTCTTTGTAAAAGGTATCCTAAACACCAGATATAACTTGTTTTTAAACCTACAAACAAACCGAACTTAAGCACTTTTGAAACGCTTTAGATCATGGTCCATGATCAGGATGACACCTCAAAAAGTGTTGCTGCCATCCCAGGTAGTTGTCCAGCAGAGGACCTGGATGTAGATGCGACTAGTTTCCTTGAGAGGAGAAAAATATTGATCTGGGAATGCACATTATATGTGGAGTGAGGAGGTATGTAAATTCTGTGTGTTGGATGCATAAGTTGCATCCTTTGTGTGGAAATCTGATGCTTTTCTGAATGTCACTGGTTTATGGATAATGTGAACTGATGAGCCTATTTACTGCTGCAACAGGTTGGTTTCAGTCCTCTACAGTCTTGCTGAAAAAGATGTCACGTACACAAAAAAAAAAGGAAAAAAAAAAAGTCTAAGATTCCTTAATGATGGGTCCAGCCAAGATAATTGCAGAATCAGAAACATGTTGCTAGCTAGCTATGGAACAGACACCTCTGACAGTCAGAGGTGCACTAGTCCAATCACATTTCAAATTTATGAAGCTTTCCTCTAGAAAAAAGAGTCTTCTATAAAAATTGCTGTTAGCATTTTTTAATAAGGCATCAAACACCATATCTAATCCCAAGGGATTAGTTTAAGGGTTGAGCCACAACAATACCATTTAGATTTTAAAAATCAACAAGGTGTGTACCTTAAGGTGTGTATATTGTATGGTAGGTTACAATTCTGGCACAAGTGTTTCAGTGTTTGAAATCCAAATCTGGTCAAATTGAGATTGGATATGAAGCATGTGCATGGCTGTGGAGACAATTAACTACTGAAGCAACTTATTTAGGCACATGGTGGATTTTCCAGTATTTGAAGACTTTAAATCAAGCCTTTGAGCATATGGAAAGGGTGAGTACTGGGACTGGTGTAGAGAGAAATGATTTAGGTAATTTGTCTTTACATTCTAGTAAAAACTACAAGAGAAAGGGGTGTTGGGAAATCAAGTTAGCCTCATTTGTTGGGAAAACACAGTACACACAGAATAAATAAATACCCTGAAGTTATGAAGTGGAAGAAGGAGAGAGAGTGAGGATTAGGGGTTTTTGGGGTGTTGTTTGGTTTGTTTTTGTTTTTTTTTTGGTGGGGTATGCCTAGGCAGCACATGGTACCTACTCTGTAAAATAAATAAAATGAAAGAAAACATGGTATAAACAGCTGTATCCAGTGTGGTAGACATCCTTCGGTGTGAGAGAATTGAAAATTATATTCTGTGAATTTCCAGCCGTTGCAAATACACCACTGAATGGGCATCACTCATGCACTACAGGTGTGTGATAGTTCCATTATGGACAAGCAGAAGACAAAACAGTAACAGAACAGAAGGTAATCGTGTGTAACCACCCTCAATGCTATTTTTGTTGCAAACCACTGATAATCAACAGCGACGGCATAATACAACCTAAACCAGAAGGAATTCCCAATTTGCAGGTTTAGACCTCACAACCGGTGCTCACTGTGGTAGCATATTCATGTTGTGATGCTACCTGGTCACATATCCCATCTCTAAATTCTACACACATTTTTGCAAAGTGCATTTTTTGTGCCGAAAATTATGCATCTTCCAATCCCAGTACTTGTCAGTTAATTTAAAAACAATTAGAATAACATGGAATGGCAGAAAATGGAAGCGAAGTTGAGTGAAAAGTAAACAAACAAATATACCTACAAGACCCCCAGATGAGGAGCAAGTTTTGTGGTTGGTATGCTGTTACAACTATCAGGACCCACAGAAGGTATATATGTAGCAAGTCAAATGTAAATCTAGAAACAAATTCTCTGTCTGAGAAGTTAGGGTATCCAGTTAAGAAACTTTACTGCATTGCCATTAATTATGAAAGACTTGATGGCTGTTTTCTGGACTTGCTTTCAACAGGGGTATGTCTAAGAAATGCTTACTAGCAAGTATTTTCAGTGTTCCCATTGTCTGTCTGACAACAGATGTTAAAGTAGGAGTAAAAATTACAGAATCATCTTTGGTTGATCTTGAATATTACCTAGCACGGAGACTGCCAACAAACTAAGAGGTTATTGGCAGAGTTACAAAAAATTGTAGCCTCTAAGGGATTTAAGATCAAAGTCGTAAACCTAAAGGATTTAGATTTTTTTTCAGTGACTTTAGTAGCCTGTGGTTGAGTTATAGCATATCCCTTGCAAACCTTTTCAGTTTAGATGTGAAGCATTTTTATAATGGAAAATCCCTTATGTCTCTCTGTAGGTGATTTCATTGTTTAATTAGAAATGCTTTCCAATCCAAATCTCATAGTCTTTACTTGCTAAACTAAAGAGCTCTTTCCTATCAGGTATCTCTTTCCCACACAGGTATTTCTCGTTACGGTTCAAATTCCTTCTCAACTGTCTATTGGATAAGCTATGTTTGCCTTTCTTCCTTTCTCACTATACAGCAGATATTCATGACCTCAAATTAGTCATTAAATTATTTTCCGAATCCCTTTCAATTTTGACCATCATGGGTGTGGACACCAGAATTAGAATTATCATTCCAATCACAATAATACTTTACCTGTGGGTATTAACTATTCCACTGCCTGTTTCTGTGCAGAAATTATAAAGAGGAGAGACACACGGTTGTATAGGCAGCTCCAGGAAGCAGTACAGAAGAGCCTAAGCTCCTGTCCTCCAAGGTTCCTTCGGGAAAAGCCATTCTACAGACAGTAGAGGGAACTTAGACCAGCTTCCCTAAGCTGAGGCTGGCCTTAGGAAGAAGCCTCAGAGCTAAAAATTGCTTTGCCCATATTGTCTCTACATGACTATCTAGCAGTGTGTAGACAGATTTTCTCAGGCAGTTGATTCAGAGAGAACCAGATTTACTCTTTGGCCATGAACCAGGTCCCTAGTTCAAGAACTTTCCTGATAGTTTTCCATGTGGGATGTTATTCTGATTCATGTTTGGTCTGCAGCAATAATTCAGTCCTTCCATAAAATAATTTTATGCTTTTTTAGCTTGTTTTCTTGGAAGATCTCAAAATGCTATAAATATTCATTGATTTACATTCATGACGGTCCAAAGAAGAAAGTAAATATGATGGCCTTAATAAGATTATTCTGAGCCTTGTTTAATGTTACATGTGAAGTCAGTCACAGAGTGAAATAGAGCCAGTTTCTCATACAAACTACTGAGTCCATCATACCTTTCTACTTGATATTAAAATTACTGTGCTCTACACTGAAACTCCTCCTTTATCTATGTACGTAGCCAACCCTATTGCTATAGTCCACAGTTAGCTATATGCTGGAAAGGAACCTGCAAGTGTGTGATATAGCCTGTTGGCCTATACTTGCAGACAAGGTGTTGAATGTGGCTCCTTTTTTCAGCAGCAGGATGTTTTCTTCTCAACGTTCAAAATAAGAAGGAAATGTGACAATAACTGCCCCAAAAGCATAATGGAATATTCCTGGTTCCTGCATTCCTCCTTTTGGACTGCATCCTCTTGTCTTGCAGAGAAAGGAGAGTGTAGGGAGTTGTTTTTCAGTATGTTTATCTGAGCTGTGGTCCTTCTTGCTATGAGAAACCTCTCAAGCAGTTTCAGCAAGAATCTTCTTTCTGCTCCCTTCCACATCCTCCTTTATTTCTAATTCCCCCTCCCCCTCCTCACTTTCTTTCATGTGGATCAAGGCCTGGAAAATGACAAACCTCTTGATTAATAGATACAGAAAGTCTTCTCATGTAATTTATTTGCTTTCTGCACCTGACTAGAATCACTAGGTTTATCTGGAAAGGAAAATATATTGTCCTTCCTGACTCCGAGTGGCAGCAGAGAGAGCTGAGCATGTGATATCAAGCTGCGCATGGAAAGCAAACAAAACGCCATTTCTGTATTTTGTAAGCATCTCAGGTCATAAAAGTGTCAGCACACTATATTTCTTGCTGGGATCCTCTCTGTTTTATTATCTGAGCCCTTTCCATTGTGTTGAATGTGCAAGGAGAGTCTCCAAAGCAGGCAACATCTGTTTCCCTGTCATGTTTTTGATTATCAGCTCCGTATTCCTTGCAAGTCTCCTGCTCACATATTCCAATCAAACTCAATGGGGGCTTCAACAGTGAGGACACTTCCTTATCTCCCTTCCCCCAGACTCTCCATCCATCATTCTCACATGCTGGCTCACTAAATGCTGATGCAAGAGGCCTGTTCTTACACTTGGGTAACACACTCATGACCTCTCCAATTTGTTTTGTTTACTTAAGTCTAATTGCTCTGAGGATACCTGCCTCTCAGTCCATAACAGGGGAGAGGTCAGAGGAAGGAGGAAGGTGGGACATCTGACTGATTTTTGCTTTGATACCTGTGGAGAGCAGTTTTCCAATGTAGCTTTAGATTTGTTTCCCAGTTTTCTTCCCTCAAGAGGAAGTTTCTTCCCCTCTTTCTCAGTTCCCAATTGTTAAATCAATCTCTCGGTCCTTTGCCAAGAGATCTGTTTTACCATTTATGCAGGAACTTCAATCTGCAGATGGGGATTCTGCCAATAAGAATCAATTAAATCAATTGTCTTTTGCCTGTGGTATTGCACTCACAGGATATCCGGCACCCTGAGATCTGGGAATGCAGAAATGTTAAGTTACATTGAATTGTAAGGTTTTTCTTCAGTGATGTTTTGCATTTATTTTCACAGAATATATTTTTGTCCTGGTGCAGAACAGCAGTGAACAGTTGTAGGGTGATGCAACTAGTGTTGCAGTTGAGATACAGAAGTGGCAGTCTGTACAGGAGAATTGTATTTATTTATTTAAAGGGTAGATTCCTACCACCATAGGTAACTAACCCACCCACCCACAACAAAGCCATATTCTGAATCCACATGGCAAAATATTCCAGATTCAGCCCAAAATGTTGCTGATGTACATACTCAGGCTCAAAGTCCGTATATTCTCCCTGGGTCCTATAGTTCTTGCAGTCCTGAGGTTACTGATGGATCTTTTAGGTTACAGACATGGCATGGCTTGCTTGCACGCTCCACATTAAAGCACTCTCCAGATTTAGGATCATAAAGTAATCTTTCTCCACATCAGATTGGTCAGCACAGTTGCTACATCTGCCCTGTTGTGCCACACATCCCCTAGGGGCCCCCACATCTAGGGCTTCCTAGATGTTGAAATAGCCACTAAAATTCTTTGCCTGGTGAGTATCTGTTTGACCAGTTCTGACACAATTTCTGGTGTGGGGAAGGGAAGGACCCCAGCTGGCCCTGGTGTTTGGAGGACTTTGCATCCCATGGCTACCTGCTGAGCTCCTGGCATTCCATGAAGCTTCCTGTTCAACTTTTGGTGCTGCTGTTAGGCAAATGTAGCATATCAGGGGCAGAGGCCCTGAAGTTCACTTTACAAGGATTTGGATACTATGGCTGCAAAGTTGGGTGGCAATCTGTATGCAGTCTTAGCTCAGGCTGAGTGCTACCTGTCCTCAGAGCCTGACAGAGACACCAGGCTGTAGGATATGGAAGACCATAGTCTTTGTTAGTGGGCTCACAAAGCTAACTGTGAGTGCAAAAGCAGATTGTTGTGAGGGATTGCAGTGCTTAGACAGCTTCAAAACAGGAGTGTCCTAGAGATGGAGTAGGAATTGCTGATACAATAAAAAGTGTGAAGAACAAAGGGAGCTGCAGCAAAATGTGTTACTGGGAAGACTCAGAAGATGCAGGGTATGAATAGCCTGAATGGGAAGCATGGGCTGGGACAATAGAAAATTGTGGTGGAGATTCACAGAGTGCTATGTATGAAAAAGAAATAGGACAGGTGACCTAAGAAGAGAAAGAGTGGGAATGAACGTGGGAGTGCCCATAAAAGGCAGAAGAGTAGAGGAGCGGAGATTGCAAACAGCAGAAGTTTGCTGTCAGGGATCCAGCTGCTTCCCCACGATCTCACTGTGTATATATCATTTGCCTAAATCCAGTGTTGTCTTTGAGCCTTGATGCTGTTGCATCTGATCTCACCTGCCAAAGAATAAGTAAGTACCGGGATCTACGTCACAGAAGCATGAATAGAAAGTAGAGTTTGTCAGACACAAAATAGATTTCAGCAGTGTATGAGATGAATGAGAAGAGGGAGACCAGTAGATGGAGCAAGTCTAACATGAGACCTTTGAACAGAGCCAGCTTCAAATATGCCTTACGTGGCCCCCAGGGTATCCCTCTTCCTGTCCTGCACTGCAGCAAGCCAACCACACTGCTTCCTATTTTATCCCTTCTCGAGGTTGCCAATGCAAGTATGTCACCTTCACTTTCTACCTGTCCCCTCCAACCTGCCTGAGGTCAGTGAGATCAAGCAGAGCAGCCCTCAAGCAATTTTAGCTTTTAGGAGGTACTGGCTTGGCAGCCAGACTGGGAAGTGCTGAGAGTGCTTTGCTGCTAAGGTTCCACAGTGCTAAGCTGCTTTGTCCTGTCTTATTTTTAGGGTTGTGTCAATCATGTTGTAATTCTAGACTTGGTCCTTTGGTTTTAGTAGCATAATTTAAAATACTTTGTCAATAACAGTCAAGATGCAAGCTACCTGAAAACTGGCTTACAATCAACAGCTCTCTGGAAGTTTGCAGAACACTTTGCACACTGAGTAATGATGTTGACGTTTTCTAGATCTTTCACAATAGGAAAGAGGGTAAATCTCAACTTTCTGATGTCTGCAGGCAGAAGAGTACTACTTTAGGGTAATCTGAACAGAGAAAAGCCCAAGAATCAGAAAGTCACTGGGTGAAAAAATGAAATCCTTCTTGGGAAAAAATATAAACCAATACATATGGGGAAAATCATCTAAAACACATTATTCACCAAGGGAGCCATGGAAATGGGTAGGCTAAAAAAGAGACCTAAGTTTCAGAGCAGATCATAAATTAGACATGAGTTTGCAATGTGTCAGTAATGCACTTTGGGTTGCATACACAAAGGCACCACATCAGAGAACATGACAATAAACCCACTCTCTACATGCCTGGTGTGACCACACCTGAAAATTTCAGGGACTTTGAAGTCAGTGGAGCTGTGCCAATTAACACCAGCTGAGCATCTGCCTGTTGGGTTTGGTTATAGTGGCATCATTACTAGACAGTTATTGACAAATTGGATGAATCCAGTGAAAAGGGGCAAAAGTTATGACTGAGCTGTTAAGGCCAACACCTCTAAGTGTGCATGTGTATATACATATATATATACACATATATGTACATATATATATCTATTTCTCTATATGAGAAACATTCAAATGTTAAGGAAAAGTCATATATTCAAATACCAAACAACTGGTTGGTTTGACTGCAGCTGTGATGCACTTTAGGATGCAGTCCCTAAGGATGTTTGTGGAATGGTTGCTCTTTGCATACATTTGCCTAAGAAAAAAGATGTGTTTGTGAACAAACATGGATACACATTTTTAAATACAGAGTCTCTTCCTGGATGCATTCCTCTGACTCATCTGTATTTAGACATCTCATCAAGAGACGAGGTTTTTAGATCTGATAATTACCCACAGTTGTCATGAACTTTCACACCTAGGGCTAAAAGCTTGTCCTTCTGCATGTTTGACCTCAGTTATACAGAAGCTATATATAGATGTATATGTCTCAGTATAGGTGTCTAGATTTTAATTGCTTAGTGGACAACAGCTGAAGTTGCCATGAAGATCCAAAAATTTTCCATTTCATCATCTAAAGATACACTGACCTTGACAGCTAGTCAAGGTCATTTAATGCAATGTCACTTGAAAGGAATTCCTAAAGATGAAAGTTCTCTGTCATTCTGAATAAGACTATCTAGGACCTGATCCAGAGCTCTGGAAGTCAGTGAAAATCTTTCCATTGACTTCAAAGTATTTTGAATCATTCCTAGATAATAGCACAAATTTCACTTCATTCTTTCTTTCCAATTTGGTTGTCTGAAATTGCACAGTGTATGATTGAATCCCTATGTCCCTTGCATATCTTGCATGCCAGCTCCCTTTAACACCTTCTGTGAAGCTCATGATGTTACATGACACATTCAGTTGCTGTAGGCATCTTCTTTCCAATCTGGACCCCAGCTGCTTGAGGTCTAACAGATCATTCTTAAAGGACAATGTGAAAGCAACAATTGATGTATCTAGTCAGTTTAGCTAAACACCTCTAAACAGATGACTACAAAAGTTATGGAATTAATCTAATTTTAGGCACAGAAGCCTCAGCAGCATTCAAGGGATTAAAAACTTACCTCTTCGTTAAGCTTGATAAAGGTAGAGATTTTTCATGCTGTTGGTGATCATAATGCAGAAGAGTCTTAATGCTGAAATGTCTACAGAGAATCTAACCACTTAACCATCAGAGACCCAGATGACACACATCATATACACAGATGAATGTGAATACATGACCAATTCTGCAGGGAGGCTTTTACTCCCAGAAAATGTCAAAACTTATAATGTATGCACTCAAAAAAAGCATTCTAGAGACAGATAAGCTTCATATGGTGAAAATGCTTTGAGTTTCTGTCATGTTCTCTTGCCACCAGGGGATGCCAGAAGTTAATATAGGGTTATTCATCTTTGTATGTCAAATGTGGAATAAAAATACTGGAGCTACCTCTCTGCTGTCCCTAAAATTGTTCAGTCCCTCCACCACCCGACCAATGTCAACATCCTCCAGCTGGGATTTAGCTACTATTTAGAGCCTTTTATTACTTCTAGAACTACAAAGTCTGCTAGTTTTGTTAACATTTGATATTATTAAAACAAAAACAAAAGCTTGAAGGAGGTGGAATTGTCTATCACAAATTAATTATGTGAATGTTTTTCAGGGGATTCAGACACATCCCTGGGGCTTGTCTAACCTGTGGACAGTTCTGTTAAATTCACAAACACTGTTTGTGTCCAAGACTGTATGATTCACCTGTGCTGTCAGTCTTCTCACTTGGACATTTCTATTGTATTTGACAGTGGAAAAAGACATCACTAACTAATATTGATGTCTAATGAATGCAAAGAGCTGGAAGTGAAATAAATGCATAGAAGAGGAGGCAAGTCTATTTAACCTTGTCATGACAACTGACTGGGGAGAGGAAAAAGTTCAAAGTTAAGCAAGGCAGAGAAGAGGTCAGCATATTCCCCATCATAGTGGCAAAATAACAGCTTGCCTTACACAGAACCAGTACAGAACCAAATAAGAAAGTCCTCCTATGTAGAAACACACTCCAAATACCACAATCACTGATGGAGAGGAAATGGTGAGTGGGTGAGTGGAATACGGAAGAGCACATCTGGCGAATCAAACAGTAACTCTCCGTATTGAACAGACACAGATTTCAGACTCCAGCCTGCATTTTAGAGGCTCTCAGAAGCTTCTCTGACCATGTCAGACAGGCCTGCTTTTGAGCTTCTGTATCAGTCCCAGACAACTGTAGGCAGGTGGAGTATTAATTCTGTCACAGCTTCACACCACCTTTCTTGAATTAATCCATATCTCCTAGAGAAGTGCTTGATCCCTGCTGTGAGTCATAATTTCCACTATCTTTGTGGAAGTCCAGTCTTCTAATATGAAGTACTCTCTCAAAGATAATAGGAATTATGCAGTAATTACAGATTATGACCTGTGGTGAGCCAGGAACACCTTCCATGACTGGGGGCTTGGAGGTGGACAAAATCATGTATAATCTTTTGCAGACCAGAGCAGAGAAGAAGGGAACAGACAGCGGTGGAATGCACTTAAGAGAAATAGATACACACATGAAAGAAAAAGGCCTTGATATTTAAAATATTTATAGTCTAAAAAGGCATGAAAACTGATACTAGCCATTAACTAATAGACGTTCTGCCTTTGTGATGCAGCTTACATCCCTAACTAAAACCACATCTCTGCTCTGACTTTGTCTGAAGCCAGGTGCACAGATGATTAAATTTTGGTCCAGCTATAAGGAGAGTGTCTCCATCCTGTCCTCTCCTCTAAGCACACACCATCTGTATGATACTTATTCATCTCCTTTTGCTGGGCTGACATACTGAGCCCATATTCTTCCAGCATCAGTTGTTCTCATACTGTCAAGCTGTGCAAATCGAAGGGATCTAAGCCTAAGAGAGTAACAGACTCTGGGAGTAGGCTTGTGCTGTATTAAGCTAGTATTAACTGCTCTGCTGTAACCTTGATGTTGTTCATGTGTGTTTTCACAAAAGAGACTTGGGGCTCTCACTATCCACCATTACCAGCATAACATACATCTGTGTTCACTGTATTTAAATGCCATGTTGTCGTGAATGTCCTCTGTGTGAATTAGAAAAGGGAAGAGGCTGGCTTTGTATCTCAGAGCATATGGATTCCTTGTAATGAGTGGAGGGGAGATTGCTTAAAGCATTTTTATTTTATTTTCTGAACATAATTTTTGAGCCCCTGTTCCTGTGTCATAGGCCTGCTTGTAGCAGGAAATTATAAAGCCAGACCCTGCCTTTTCAGGAAAGAGTAGGTGGAGAAAAAGACTTCAAAAACATGTATGTTTTTCATAAAAAGATAAGACAGCTACTTTAAGTGCGCTGAACATACTGGAGAATAGAAACATGCTCCAAGTTTTTTTTTTGTTTTGTTTTGTTTTGTTTTGTTTTGTTTTGTTTTTTTTTAAACTTTTGTTTGATTCTTCCTCTGGTCTAAGCCATGGAGCCTAACCAGATCAAATATGTGCAATACATTTGACCCACATGCAAATGTTTTTCAGACCTGTACCCAATGCTGTCACCCAGATTTTCCACTCCAGCAGATGTCAAGCCATGGAAGATGCATTTAAACTTCCTTTCAAGAAGTTCCTCCAAAGCAGGGTGCTATTGAATGACCTTACCCTTCATTCTTTCTTTGTTTCCTCCAAAATGCAGAAAGATATTTTCTTCCTCATTTTTCACAAGGCTTTAGGAGCTGTTTCCGTGGAGAATGGTGCCTTGTTGATGTGACTCTGCCCTGTAGTTCTCAGAATTATTTCAGCAATGGTGGACTCGGGCTGCAGAGGGCACAGCCATATGGATTGAGGCCTTGAATGTGTACATCTTGGGAGGAGCAACTAGAGAGAAGAAAAAACATTCTATAGACTCCACAGGTAAAGAGGCTGATGGTAGAAGTCCAGCTTCCCACCACTGTTTGTGGAATAGATCTCACCGGGAAACAACAGCGCCCCTTACCCCAGATCACCCACAGCTGATGTCTTGCAAGACACCAGAACAATGCACAAGAGCTGAGAAGGACTAGGATAAATCTGTACTCTCTCTGCTGTACCGGTAGATCACCCACCAGTACAGCATCAGTTTCCATCTTGTAGTCTGACCAGAATTTATGGTGTGGTGGGTCTAGGACAGGCCAGACAGGCATGCAAAAATTTCTAGAGACAAGGAGAAAAAATTAAAATGTTGACATAGCAGGCAACTACATGACAATATATGGCAGTTACATTCTGTCAAGGGTCCTACACCACTATTTGGATAAATAGCACATCCTGTAGGACATTGTCCCTAGATAAAAACAGAAGTCCCAAGTAAAGAACATCCAGAGAAGTGAATTGCTAAGGTTCAGCTAGAGGAGAGCATGGAAACCACAACCTATGCTTCGCAGCACTACCCAGCCACAAAGTCATTGCTTTCCTCAGCCATTAAGAAAGCTGGTAAAGAAGAACAAGTAAAACTATAAATATGTATAATATATAAGAAAGAAATATTTTTCTGATTAGTCCACTTGCTTAGTTGTTTAGAAGACCATTATAGACGTAAATGAAAAGTAGAACAGCAGATCATAGAAGGGCTTCTTCCAGAAGTACCAAGTTCCATACCAAGATAGTTTTTTTGTGAGCTCTTACAGTAAATAGGGCAAAAAATTTTCTACATCATGAACAATTGACATGTAAACATGTAACAAATGTATTCAGTCTTTTTTTTGTGTTTTGGGTTTTTTTCAGTAATGGTCAATAAGTTGGTAAAGTTGGTATAAGCTTGTTAATTGCCCACTCTACCGTATGTAAAATATATCCCAAACTTGGGACATTAGGGACAAAAATGGATCTTGGTTTTATCTAAAATTTACCCAAGTGTCATTCCTGGAGGCCACCCTCAATTCTGCACTGAGAAAGGCTGCATATCCTCTTCTCTCCAGTATGGAGTTTGGTGAAAAATGTGGAAACACTGCAATTTAATAAGAATAATGAAATACAATAATTTTATGGTGACATTATTAGTAAGATGATTTACTATACTTGAGAGTATAATGCTTTCACTGAGGAAAGAATTGGCCTTGCTGGAGGAAAAGTAAGCAGGAGAGCAATGCAGTAGCCAACAAGGAAGCAACATTTCCAACCAACATCCAAACTAACAGGGCAACAGCCAAACTTCAGGCTTTAAAAGCAACACAGCTGAAAAATCCATTGAACAGTTAAAAAGCCTTTGGAACAGAGGAAGGGAGAGAAGAGGACTGTCAGTGGGTTCTATCTGCAAGCAGATGTGTTGGTCTGCTAGGTTAAAACTTGTTTACTCTGAAAGATTTTTTTTAAAGAAATAATTTTTTCATCAGGACAACAGCTTGATTGCAAGATAATACTGCCCTTGCTTCTGGAAGGAGCAGGGCTGGAGGTGTTGCAGGGAATCTAGGCACAGCAAAGTTCTGGTGTCCCTCAGGCCAGCCTGAGGAACGCTTTCACAGGCACCAACACCTGCCCCAAACAGGTCCCTCACACAAATCTTACTGAGGCTCCAGACCTCCATGAAAATGCTTTGAGAGAGGCTGTTTTTAAAGCTTCTGACATAGACCCTTCTGCCCGATAGGAGCCAGCAGAAATGCACAAATGAAATCTGTTTAAATGGAGAAGGAATGCTACATTTGAAGAATACGGATTCCAACCTTGTTGTATGTATTGCTATATTATTTTCTGTATATACTTCTCTTTTTTACAGAAATTCAATACCAGAAAAAGCAAGGAAAATGTAAAGCTCACTATACTTCAGCTAGAATAGCATCTTTTCCTACTACAGTAAAATACAAGATAAGACTAGCACTAAAGAGCTGGAAAAAAACCTGGAAATTTAATTCACAGACAAATTAGCTGCATTGCATTTAATATTCCCAGTGAGGAAATGAGAAGAAATTTATTCTGTTCCTCTTTCCATAAATTCACTAGAGGGAATGATATCCCTTAATTAAGGAAGACTGATTGCTTATTATTTTTCCCAAGCTTTCGTTTGCCCTAAAATAAAATGATGAAAAATAAATGGTGCATGTAAAAAAAAAAAAAAAAATCAAAACCCCACTGAAAATGCTGCAGTAATTCAAATTTCTCATTGTAGTAGATACTACATTCTAAAGAGTTCTTTAATAATCTGGTAGGACAACAGGCCAAATGGAGCGATTCATGCCCAGTTTCAATAGTGCAAATCTGTTCAAGAAAACAAACTATACCCAAGGAATTATTTCTGTTTTTTCAGGACTCACAATTTTGGATAGTATGAAAGTACATATATTTGACAGGCTTTTTTTTTTTTTTTTTTGTGCATAAAACCTATGCATAAATATGAAGAAAACAGGAAGATCTGGATGAAGAAGGAGATGGATGGTAAAGTAGAAAGGAGACTAGGACTGGAACTGCTTGGTGACACCTTGTCATGATAGACAAAATTGAACTAGAAATGCATGCTACAGAGCAGAACTGATCATAATGCAAGCTTAAAAAGAAGTGTGATTGTGCCTAAAGAGCTATAAACTTAAAATATTTGTCAATATTTAAGGAACAAGATGTGAATGAATACCTGGGTTTGCAGCTCATGTTTATAAAGAATGTTCATATTTCCATTTATTTAAAAATGCAGAATAGAGGAGTTTGAAAGTCCATTTATAGAGAATATTCTTTAAATAGAGGAGTTTGAAAGTCCGTTTATAGAGAATATTCTCTAAATAGATAGGTACTGAGACAGCTCAGTGCCTTCTACTGCATAATTAGACTATGAAGGAACTCTGAAGAAATCTGAAGGCAAGGGGGCCTTTGATAATGTGTAGATGAGGTAGAGGATGACTATTGCATTCTTTGTAACACCTGGCCTGAATGTAGCTATGGTGTACACCCTAGACTGACCACTCAAAGGGCTATTGACACAGTAGTGACAGTCTTTGATACCATTTCCTACAGCATTCTCCTGGAGAAACTGGCTGTCTATGGCCTGGACAGGTGTCCTCTTTGCTGGGTTAAAAACTGTCTCTATGGCCAGGCTCAGAGAGTGGTGGTGAGTGGAGTTAAATCCAACTCACAGTTGGTCACCAGTGGGATTCCCCAGGGCTCAGTTTTAGTGCCTGTCCTGTTTAATATCTTGATCTGTGATCTGGACAAGGAAATCAAATGCATCCTCAGTTGGTTTGCAGGCAATACCAAGTCTGGTGGGAGTGTTGATCTGCTGGAATGTAGGAAGGCTCTTCAGAGGGGTCTGGATAGGCTGGATCAACAGGCTGAGCACCTTGTTGAGGTTCAACAAGGCAAAGTATCAGGTCCTGCACTTGGGTCACACCAAACCCTTGTGTCTCTACAGGCTTGGGTAAGAGCAGCTGGAAAGCTGCCTGGTGGAAAAGGACCTGTGGGTGCTGGTCAACAGTGGCTGAACATGAACCACCAGTATGCCCAGGGGGCCAAGAAAGCCAATGGCATCCTGGCCTGTATCAAAAATAGTGTGACCAGCAGGACCAGGATAGTGATTGTCCCTCTCTACTTGGCACTCATGAGGCCTCACCTCAAATCCTGTGGTCAGTGTTGGGCCCCTCACTACGGGGAAAACATTCAGATGCTGGAGTGTGCCTGGAGAGGGGCAATGGAGCTGGTAAAGAGTCTGGAGCACAAGTCTTATCAGGAGTGTCTGAGGGAGCTGGGGGTGTTTAACCTGGAGAAAAGGAGACTCGGGGGGACCTTATCGCTCCCTACAACTGTCTGAAAGGAGGCTGTAGCCAGATGGGGGATTGGTCTTTCCTCTCAGGTAACCAGCAGTAGGATAAGAAGAAATGGCCTCCAGTTGCACCAGAGGAGGTTTAGATTGGATATTAGAAAAGATTTCTTCATGGAAAGGGTTGTCAAGCCCTGGAACAGGCTTGTGTTGATGCTTCCTAAACTAGGGAATGGTTGAGCCACCAGCCCTGGAGGTATTTCAAAAATGTGTAGATGTGGCATTTAGGGGCATGGTTTACTTGTGGACTTGGCAGTGTCAGGTTTACTGTTGGACATGATGATGTCAGAGGTCTTTTCAACCAAAACAATTCTATGATTCTATGTAAGAAAGAGGTACACGAGAATTGTTCTCCTGCTTTTGATCAAGTATATTTGTAGCTCCAGCACAGATCCTTGTGCAGCTACTCTGTAGACATCTGTCTGTTCTGAAAATCTTTATCGCTACTCTATTTCCTTTATTCCAATTAATTCTTTTTCAGGTCTTTTCCTTCTTATACTTTGGCTGTTTAGCATACTTTGCAGGCTTTGGTGAGGGACTTTTCAAGGCAGATTCTGTATTCAGGGCCATCTTCAGCCATCTGATGCTGATTCTTTCAGAGTCATTCAAGGAAGGCTCTCAGAAAAGACTTCTCTTTACACAAGAATTTTGACTCGTTTGCAGTATATCGTATTTCTTCACATATCAATGACTTCTGTACTGAATGCTAATGACTTGTCAAGAGCAGAATTTGCCCTGTCCCACATGCACACCCTGGTCTTCTGGAGCTGCTCACATTTCTAGGCTTAAAAAATAGTATGAAGCGTAAGAACTGTGTTTCCCTGGATGTCCCCCAGAACCTGTTTTCCATACTGGCTTCATATATGTCACCTTTGAGTCTTCAGGTCCCAAGGAGGTCTCAAGTAGAAGGTTGCACACTATGGTTAGTAATTCAGTGTTTCCATCTTTGATTTCTGCTAGGTATCATCTGACTCTAGCAATTTGTTCATTTTCACTTTGTCTGTTTGAAACATAATCTCATCCACAATTACTTTGATTTCAGACATATCTTCTGCATTTTACCCCCATTGGAAAGAAACCTCCATGTTTCTTCCCAGTGAAAAGCAAAGCAGAATGGCTTCATTGTCTTTGATGCTTGCCTTATCACTCATTGGTCATGCAGAGTCCCTAGCAAGTTTTTTTCTCCTGACATTTTTGATGAAGAACCAGTTTTGATTTCTTTAGCTAGCTGTCCTCAGACTTCTTTAGGATTTTTGCTCTTAATCTGCCTGACTATACTATTCATTTCATTTTATTGGTTTGGATACAATAGACATCTTTTTGAAAATTGCCTTCTTACTGCTAATAAACTTACTTATTTGGCTGTTTATATGTGCTGGCCTCCTTTTATCCATTCTCCAGCCTTTCTCAATAGGTCATACGCAGCGGTGTTATGCTTCTAGTCTGGTGTTCTTCAGCAGTTTCCAGGCTGCTTGTTAAGATTTTTCTTTGCTGACCTTTCTAGTTTCTTTTTAACAAGTTTCCTCATTTCTGCATGGCTTTTCCTGAAGCGGAGGACAATGGCACTGGCATATTTGGCCTGCGGTGCTCCTCTAGAGCTGGTGAAGCTGAATTCTCTGTGGTCACTGTCACAGAGTAGAGCTTCCACTGGAAGGACTAGAGCCACAGAGCCAAGGACTGCCTTTGCTCCTGTGGGCTCTAACCAGCTGCTCCATGGAATAATTGCTGACGAAGCCAAAAAATGTCATCTCCGTTTCATCATCTTCTGGCATGACATTTGTCAGTCTGACAAATGTCTGACTGTTTCATCTTCTGGCATGACATGTCTCCTGTTGCTGTTTTTCCTGCCTCTCTGATTTCTTTCAGTGCATTGAATTCAAGGCATTTTGCTATCCTGGGTTAGTAACATTATCTGTCATAGCTGTATTCTTCCTATTTAGGCCTGGAATTTCAACCTGTACTGACTTTATGTTACTTGTTGAGATGATGAACTCGTAAATTTGATTTCATGATGAGCATTGCTCTTCCTCTGGCACAGTTTGTTTTTACTGTGTAATTTATATCCTGTGTTTAGTGTCCCTTTGATGGTCTTCTTTGCCCCATGTTTCCAATATGAATGGTATATCAGTGTCTGCATTTTGGATCAGACATTCTGGTTCCTTTTCTCATTTATTAGATTTCAAATATTGTGTAGATCTGAGTTTACCATTACTTTGGTTCTTTTATTGACATCTGGTATAAAATCCATTATGTTTGTTTCCCTTTCCCTGCTCGATTACTTGTACCTTCTGTATTGCCCTTTCCTTCAGGATTCAGAACTTTCCCATTTTTTTTATCATAAGGCTACTCATGTTGGGCTTTTCCATGTCTACCGGCTTTACCCAACTACCTGGATTTTCCAACCTCTTGGGGAATATTGTAATTTCAAAATGACTGCCTAGGGCCTTTATTTTGCTAAAAATGTCTAAGAATGTTTTCAATTTGCTTCAAGATCAAGAAATATCATGAAAGAGATATATTGGATGTTTTCAAATCAGCTGGACTTGATGAAATTCCTGCTAGGATGCTGGGAGGATTGTCTGAAGCAATGCCAGAACCATTAGCTGCTATCTTTGAGAAACCAGGGGGTACAGAGATAAATGTGTTGCCTCTCACAATTTTTTCAATAATGAGGGGGCAGGGTAAGTAATCTTTGAGTCTCCAGAGGTCAACTACGAGGTCAGTGGCAACCAGTATGGATTTATTAAGAACAAATTATATCAAACCAATCTAGTATGCTTCCATGATGAATCTTGTGGCTAGGGAAGAACAGCAGAAAAATGTTTCTTTAGTGAAGCTTTGAACATTTTCTCATATGAGCTCTTCAGAAGCAAGCTAAGAAAATATTGGCTCTTAACTTGAAAGTATATGTTGATTGAGATCGCTATTGCTAATTTTTTCGTCAGTCAAGTAGATTACATGATAGAGAATGTATTTGGAGGGTTTGAAATTACTTTAAATGATCTTGATGAACTGCAGAAATATTCTGGAAAAGCTAGGATGCAGTTTTGTGAGGAAAACAACATCTACCTTTAGCTTTCAATCACCAGCTGTGCAGCTAGAGAGCAACATTGCAGGGAGGAATCTGGAGGCTGCAGTGTCTCCCAAGCTGAAAGCTTCACGCAGTGCTGCTGCGAGACAGAGAAACCCCTCTGTGGAAAGTTGCCACATATCATTGTACAAACAGGGTTGTGCTGCCTCAAGTCAGCTACTTCCCTGCTCTTGGACTTAGTATCAGCCAGAGGACCCAGCCTCTGTAGTGGGTCAGCCTTGGGCTGGTCAGGATCAGGGCAAGCTCTGATCATGTACTGCTTTAATGAGAGGACTGAAGCTCTACTGAGATTCTAGACAGTAGTAATAGACAAGCCAACTTTCAAAGTACCAGCAGAGTTTTACTTTTCCAAAGGCATCAGTTCTGGGATTTTGGAGACCTAGGTTCAGTTTCAGCACTAATTCAGTCTCAACGCTAAAAGGAACCCCTCTGTTGTAGTTTTGAGACCACATTCTCATTCACACTGAGATTTGTGAAAATCTCCTTTATTTTCTGCCCTTCCACCACCACAAAATCTCAAGGCTGAGGTGGATCTTTCATGATAGAGATTGTTCTTGACACTGTTGTTCAAAGGTCTCTGTTATATCATATTAGTTTCTCTGTCTCTGTTTCTCTGAGGTGGCTTCCTGGATGTATTAGGGTGTCTCTCTCATGTATTTGGGATGGAGTCTTTTTATGACATCTACTTCCTTTCAAAATTTTTACCAAATTTAAGAGTTCTTTGATAAATGGTTGATTTCTGAGGTTTGAGACTTCTATTACCCTTAACCTGACTCTTGTCCAAGTTGAAAAAGAGATGAGACTACTTATTTGTTTGGAAGAGATGAACAAATGCATTTGTCTCCTTTCTTAATCTCAGGATGGAAAGGTTCATCTGAAGAAATAAGTAAGGAACATACTGCTGAGTAATGAACACAAAAATACTATTCTACCATCACAGCTGAATAAACAGGAATATTGACATATTCTTTTTCCTTTGTTCCAGATAAGGGCAAGAGAGGACTCAGCTGGAAGATCATGTCCAGTTCCTGGTGCTTTAATTAAGGGAGTATGTTGAACAGCTGGAGAGTCAGAGGAGAGAACAAGGGATGACCAAAAGTCTAGAAAACATGGTTCATGATGAAAATCATTTGCAATAACTTGATTTAGAAAAGAGACAATAGAGGAGGTGGCCCATCAATGATATTTAAATATTTTAAAGATAGACATAAGGAGTACAGTAGTGAATTTTTTTGTTCCCACTATGGATGGGTAATAGCTGGAATTACAGGAAAGGATATCCAAGTGAAACATCTGTAAATTTTCCTTGTGTAGCCAATCAATTAAATGGGTTTCTTTGGAGGATGTGGTACCTCTATGAGTGGAGACAGGCACAATTGTAGCTGATTCTGAATTCAGGAACAGGACTGGACTACATAGCTTCACGTCTTAGCCCTACTTTCTATTCTTCTATGACTGTTATTCAATGACAGATAAAGACTTAGTTCTCGATGATTCCAAAATGGTGGTCAGAGAGCAGTATCATTCCCATTGCAAGTGGAAGTTACCAGGACTTTTCCCAGCTTATAAAATGGAAGTGGGACATCAAGCACAAAGTAGTCTTTGACTCAGGCAGGTGCAGGTTGCTGGTGCCTTGTTTCTGCTTTTATTGTGCTCTGTGGACTTGAGTGAGCTACTTCTTCCACTACCAGCACCATGGTATTTCAAGAACATGGCAAAGAAGGAAGGCTAGACAGCTACACAAGCCTAGCTGGCCTAGTAGGCCAAGTAAGGCTATGGACAAAATAAACTGTAGCTAAACCTACATAAGGGTATATTATGGTTAATGTCATATCCAGCTGCCTCCAACTTTCTGGCTTTAAGAGGGGCAGCTGCCCATGGAAATCAAGGGGAAAACTCAAAGCTGAGTCATGCCTGAGCTCCTCTGCTGCTCCACATTCTGTGAGCTCAGTGTCTTTGGAGGCAATTTTGGCAGCAGCTGGTGAGAACCAAAGGGTGTTCTGGGAAACACAGGTTCTGCAGACCTTTCTCCCCAACTCTTTTCTTGCTCACCTCATACCTTTACTCCTATTTTACAGACATACTGCAGTTTTTTGCCTGACAGCAGTCTTAGATACGTACCTGAGATGAGTAGTGCTGTACATTTTCATACTGAGAATGTACAGTCATAGTCTTTCCTCCTTCAGCATTTCCCAGCAATAATTCAATGACTCTGCATCTGGTCTCTGAAACCTCTATTTCTATGGTTTTGTGCTCAGCCTGTGACCTCACTTGTGCACTCCTTCCCTGCTACCTGCAGACCATCACTCCTCACATGACTGATAAGTGGGTCTTTACATCAAACACTGACGTGATCTTTGCTCCCAGCCTATTGACTCGATTCCAGAATTGCTGGTGTCAGATTCTACAGCTCCAGGTTTTTTCTGAAGAGGGGTAGCCAGGTAAAAAGACTACATTATCTCTCTTCAGTGCCACACAGCACTCCAGATTTTCCTTATCTGAAGAGGTGGAATGGAACAGACTTACAGAGTAGGACCCAGAGGCATGGTCCTGGTTTCTTCTGTTTTTCTGGGGGAGAGAAAGGAGGAATAAAGGAAAAGGGTAAGGATGACATGAAAGAAAGGATACTACAAAAAATTCAGATGATTGAGAAAATCTAGAGATGTAGGAAGGTTTAGACTGATAGGTGACAGGGTACATTGTGCTCTACCTATGAGCTGCCATGTCCAAGGAGGCTAAGACAGATGTGCTGTGGGAGAGAGGTAGACTCCAGTACATCAAAGCAATTGTCAGCTGAAAGATTCTGCTGCACCTTGGGTTGGGATCAAGTTGAAGATCGAGCCTGTAATATGGAAAGTCTACTGTGCTTAATTCTCTTCACCTTATGAGAGGACAGAAGGGATCTCTACACCTTGCAGGAGAAAATGATCATTGTTCTTCTAACCTAAACCCTCTAGAGGATGAAAAAGAGATTCCACATACAGGGCTGCAGTAGTAGGGTGAGGGATTAGGACCCCATGAGGCACAGTTTTCTGAATACTTCAGGCAATCTGAGTCCACTAGCTCTTGCAGGGCCCAGAAAAAAAAGAATAGTCCTGAACTGGTGCTGTGCATAATAACAAAGTCATCTCTATTTAATAGACAAGGGTGCAGAACGCAGAGTTTAGGACTGCTGGTAATCTCAAGAACCACTCCGAATGCTCACAGACTGGAAGAGTACTGACATAGCACTACTGGCAATTAACTGGCTGTGCATTACCACCCGCGGTGTTTCTTTCCCAACCCAATCTGCTTTTGCATCCTGTGATTTCACTGTGCCCTGTTGTCACTGGTTTAGCAGATCTTTGCTCGGTGTTCTCTGATACATGTAGTCAAACCTGGTGTGGTTCAGACCTCTTCTCTCATGCTGGTACAGCTGTCAAACTGAGATGACTGCCTGGTGTGAACACTTGTAGTTAGGTGACCTTCTGGTACATTAGATAAGCCAGGAAGAAAGGCTCAGAAATCACATTTTACCACGTGACACTACACTGGAGACAGGAGACATGGTTTGGCTTCCAGGCACCCAGTACAGAGCCCTGTCACATGAGCTAGAGGAGTGATCTGCTAGCAGAAAACACTTCCTTTCTGAAAATTTAAACCCAGGTACATGAGACACGTTTTCCCAAAGGACTCCGTAGCTGTTTGTTGTTCTGCAGAGTAATACTGAGAATAAATCAAACTCTCTTCTGGATTTTGGAGGCAGAGGTGGTTGGAGAAAGAACAGCCAAATATCTGATAGTCTCCTAGAACACTAGAGTAGTATGTCACAGGCAGTGCCCTTCTGTCTCTTCCCCTAATTTTTCCCCTTCTCTTGATTCTACTATCCTCCTGAAGCCCTGTCATCCCAAGATGCCCCTGCCCTCTTGGCTTCCATCTACTCTGTCTCTGACCTTGTTGCCTCTGCACATCCCACCCTGCCTGTCCGTAGATGCTGTCCCACAGCTTCTCTTTTAAGCCATTATTTTTGTCTTCCTTCTCCCCTTTATTGCTGTTTCAGTCCAAACCCAGGTGGCATGGGGTGTGGGAGAGTGGGGTCAGGCCAGCTTTCTGTCCTCTGCTCATATTTGGGGCTCTCTGAGCTCCTACGGCAGAAACATGCTCTGCACTAGGCAAGTGTTCAGCAAAGATAAGATCTGGATTTCAGACAAGCTCTGGTGAGCATGTGCAAGTGGAAAGCAATGATTTACAGCTGGGTCAGATCTGACAGAATTTTCATATGGCCAGAAGTCCAGGATGTTGATTCCAGGGATCAGGCCCCACTAATTTCAGGCCCCTGCATGAAGCACTGAACTGCAGTGAAACCACTGTAAGACATTTTCAGCGTAGGCCAACCATCATTTTTTGCCAACCTCATTCTTGAAAGTTGCTGACCATCTTTCAGTGAAACATTCCCAAAATAAAATTCAGCCCAACACAGAGATCAAGGATGGAAAATTTCAGCCTAGAATGATCAAAATATGAAAAAATTAGAAGCAGCTGAAAAACGTGTCTTATAATCAAAAGTGTTAGACTGTGTTAAATATAAGATTTGTTGCCATCGCCTCCTGTAATAGAGGGATGGCTATTTAAATATTCATTTTGAGATAGACTTTCTGGTATGACTGACAAGAATTTTCCTTCCAAACATGAGGCATATGCTCAAGAAAGACATTTGATAAGGAAAAACAGTGGTGACTGTATGCAAACTGTTATGCCATCTGAATTATTTACATTGCTTAGAGTTCACCAGATTCTTCACTGAAATGTTTCAAAGTCCCAGACTGAACCGACCACTAGTGGATGCATCAGTGAGAGAGATGTCAACTTGACCCACAGTGATTTCCCATCTGTGAAAAGCAAACAAATACAACCAACTGGAGTAATGAGCATCGTGACTGTAATAGGAACTGGAGCACAGATTTACAGAGGATCTTTGTGTTTGGACTCACGAGCTTTTGACTAGGTTAGTATTGAAAAGTAAGCAGCTGCAAGATCTGTGCAAAAACTGAGCTTTGGCTGTTGACTGCTTGACATTCTACCTGCAAGCCTGGACCAGATGTGCAATTATTTCCTATATTATTTTATTCAGTTTTCAAAAGAAGGCAGCAAGGCTTCCAGCAAAGTTTTTGAAGGGAGGGAGGCAGGGAATAATGGAGGGAGGAATGAAGGGTAGGGGGGAGGGAGGGTCGGAGGAAGGGAGGGAAGTAAGGAAAAACGGAGGGTGGGAGGGAGGTACTTTTATTGTACTCCAATGAAGGGCTCCAGAGTTTTAAAACTTGTCCACTTTTTTTGAGTATACAAAGGGGCTGTAATCAAAGATATTATCTCTGTGGCAAATTTTGATTTTCTTAGAATTTAACAGCTTCACAGCTAAATCATGGGACTATTACTAGTATCAGAGAAAATACCACTTTTGGGACAAAAAAGTCATTGCTACTTTGAATTGAGCCCATTGTTGAAGGAAGAAAATATATCTAGATGCAAAGTACAACCTTTTAAAAGCCACAGCACAAATGCAGAGATTTTTCCCCTTTCCTGATCCAAAATACAGTAGTCACAGACTATTTTTAATTCATGTAAAATTATGATAATCATGAAACCATAAACTTTATGGTTTGGTGAGTTGCCTGCAATGTGCATCCCTAAAGTAGGGGAGGCCTTAGATCAGCATAATGAGAAATATGACAGAGGACCCTGCAGACAACTCGTAGGCTGAAAAAAAGATCAGGGCAGACCAGATGTAGTTACATTTATTACTGTGCTGTTGCACCAGAAAATGTTAAGAATAAAACACAGAGAATGAAGATTTCCAAACATATTAGCAAACATTCTTGTGATGTGATCGTAGTGGGTTTAAGGCCATAGTGTCTTGAAGGCCAGCAAGTACCGGGGGTTTTTTGTTGTTTTTAACAGCATAAATTGATATATATGACCCAAACCTGACATCTAGTGGAGAAAGAATGAGGGCAGGATTTTCCATCCTTGCCCAGGGATGTGCTCGGTTGTGTGCACATACAGAGAACACAGCTTTCCTCTTCAGAAGTGACCTGAAGGCCATCTGCTGCACAGCTCTTCCTGAGGAGGAAAGCAAACCAAAGAGCTCATGGGCACTCTAGCTAAATGTGCACGCCTTGTCTGGTTTGTGACACCTGTATCCATAACTATCCGTGCCAGAAGCTAACTTCACAGTGCTCTTGGCAGATAATGAGCTCTGAAGGCTGAATTTTAATAAGTTTCAGAACACAACAGTAGAGATGACCATGCCTGGTTGAGTTTGGGCAGGATCTTGTGAATACATTAATAGAAGAACAGGGGTTCATCGCAGCTGCATAGATGGTGTCAGTGAACTACAGTTTCTGCTGTCAGAAACTTTAGGTCTGCAGTCCTGGACCAGACTAGCCAGCTGAACAGCAGGTTCTGAGGCTGCAGTTCTGTTCAGCTTCCAGCTCTTTCCCAGTGCGTTGACTCACTCACTGCCCCATCTGGGCTGCTTGGGCTGGGAGGACAATAGTACTGGTATAACTTTGGGAGTGTTTTAACAAGTTTCTTCCTCACTCTCTACACCTCTTATCATAATATCTCAATTTTCAGTTAGTAAAAATCGAAGCTTCAAGATCTCAGAGATGCATGGAAATACTGAAAGCATTTTTTTACCCCAAAGGCTAAAAAAACAAAAGACAAAACTGTCCAGTGTTTATTTTTCGTATCTTGCAAATTTAAGATCTGTTGGCACCTCAGTCCTGGTTTGTAATGCTAACAGAGGAGGCAGAGGGAGGCACAGAGAAGTCCCACCAGCTCCAAGCACAGAAAAAGGAGGACTGGCAGTCCTCTTGGGAGGTGACTGAGTGGAGGACCAAAGGAGGGAATCTGCAAGCCCAGTGGGAGAGCAACTGGATCATGAGAGCACTCATAGCCCATTAAAAATGGTATAAGACAAAGGGTATTTTAGTTGGTCATATACTGTAGGAGGCAAAAAATATCTCTCACCTGTGCCAGTAAAGAGTCCAAGCTCTGTAGCTGTGGGTTGTAACAATTCACTCTGTCTGTGGATCATCATTTTGGTAGAATCTGTAGCACATGAAACAGCAAGTTATCAACAGTTTAGAGATTCAGTAAAACCCCTGAAATACTATTGCTCTCCTAAATGAATGCACAGCCATCAGCAGCTGCCAAAGAGCTCAGCTCCAGGGCTCTGTCCCAAGTAATCGCACCACTGACAAGGTGATGCATGTTTTTAGAAGGAATTTTTAACCACCTGATAGCAAACCAACATTAGTGTTATACAAACAGTACAAAGTTTACCACAGGATTGAGCTTTAATCTCTGACGGTTGCGTATTGATTCTAGAAAAAACAGAATCTACTCAGTGAAAAGACCTTCTCTACATCCTGTTTGCAAGCAAACTTGAGGGAGAAGCTCTCACCTCCTGCAGCTCTCCCTGAAACCCAAAGTAAGTCTGAACTGAGACCTGAATTTGGAGACAGGACTGAGCCTGGGTTGTTTAAAATTGCAGTTTATTCTGCCACGAGAGGACTTGGTTTATCTTATTGTGCTTTCTGGTCTTGACCTTTGTAAGAGTTGGAAAAGCAGAAGTTGCGATACATTGTTTAAAGTATGTCACAGTATATATGTGAAGACTTGTGCTGTTGGCAGTGCTTGATGTCTTGAACGCATAGAGAGCGGGCTTGGCATACTTACACCACTGGCTACCTAATGCCTGTCGGATGAGACAAAATAATGCTGAAGAAATCAGTCGCATTTCTTCTTCATCTTTCAATGAGTCCCTCATCTTGGGCTCTTTTCTAGCATAGAATTTTAAGTCCTAATTTTCAAACGTAAACACAGGTACCTCAGTCACTGAGACATCTCCATGCCTGCAGTTTAACAGGTTGTTTCTGTGTACACAACCTGTGTGTTTATCTGTGCCAGAACTGTAAAACATCAGACACCCGGGACTGATTTTGGTGAAGCTTGCAACCCCTGCTAATCTGTGGTGGGAGGCTAATCCTGAAAATTAGGATATTTACTTCTTCCTGTATGTTTTTTAGAAAAATCAGACTAAACCACAGCTGTTTAAAAATGTCATGTTTTCATATACCTTACTAAATGCCTATTTTAATCAGAGCTGTGGAAGTAATTGCAATAAGCAATTTAGCAAATTGATTTTGTCTGTGTTTTGTACATGTTTTTCCTCACACACAGCCATGGTTTGCTAAAACATTAATTTGCACAGCTTTTAGTCCTGGCTACTTCAAAAGTATGTAAGTGCAGGCATTTGCTGGGCAGCATTTATGTTGGTTTGATTAGACATCTGGGTAACACAACATCACTTGTCTTCCCTGAAAGGCTGAGGGTAGTTCTTAGAAACATGTTTCATTTTGCAGAAATTATTTTTTGCCAGTGTTTTCTCGTGGTTTGTCCAAATTCTGTACGCTCATTTTACAGTATATGTCATGTAATTCAAACACCCAGAAGATATTTTTTAGAGAAGAGAAATGAAGATCTGTAGAAAATGCTTTGTTTTTTTTCCAGAGTTGCTGTTCCACTTGCACTCAGAGTCTGGACATAGTTTTACAATGTGTTCATGCTGGAGCAGGTTAGATGTAGACTCTGCATTTACTTGTTTCCAGATTTCATAATCTCGAATTCCATCACTGTGTTCCATAACTAATTGTTCAGTCAGGGAGCTGTCCTTAGGGGTAATCTAGCAAATGATGTTCTGGGACAAACCTTGAGGAGAATTAGTGGAACAAATAACTCAACTAGTTTTAAGATGGAACTTATGACAGAATTATGCGACTAAAAGATCAGAGGACCTAAAATGTCCTCTTCAGGCTGCTGTTTAAAACAGAATAAAGAAAGGCACAGAGATGCAAGCTTCCTATAGCTGCATCTGCAAGTTTTTCTCATACTAGAGGAGAAGATGCATTCATAGACTGATGTGCACAATAGACGGAGACAATCTCTCAGCAGGTCCTCTAAAAGACAGACAGCTCCAAGGTTTGCACTGAGTGACATGAGAGCCCCTGGAAGAGAGAATGACAGTTCAGGGATCTAATTTCTCCTCCATGTTATTCTTTTCTTCAAGGTTCCCAGAGCCTCTCTCAGCAATGGCTATGGTGTGTCTTTCAGACTTTGAAGCCTACGCTAAAAAGTATTTACCCAAGATTGCTTGGGATTATTTTGCAGCTGGAGCAGATGACTGTAGCACACGAGATGAAAACATCTTGGCATATAAAAGGTAATGCGAGGAGGAAATGAGGGGTGTTGTACTGGGAGCTTTTAAACTACATTTTTGTGCAAGTGTTTGGACTTCACAAGCAAAGACACCTAAGACCTTGCCTTTTCAAGGTGATCCCCAAGCAAAATGCACTTACCTGAATGATATATGCTCCATGGTCTGATGCCAGCCTGACTGTGACACAGATTGTGTGAGGCATAAGTGATGCTGAGGGTACAGGCAAGTGGTAGGGTATGGTACAGTACTGTGTGGTATACACAGCATGACAGGAAAGGAGATGAGTAGCTATAACAGAATGAGAAGCAACAGGGAGCTCTTGCAGAAAAGCAGGAAGTCTAAGCATAAGTAGGATGGGATTTGGGGAACATGCTGCAGAGTGTGAGGGCAGGCACACTGTACAGTGAGGACAGACGTACGAATGGTGGAGTGGAAGGCACCAACCTGGGATTGGGCTGCAAGTAGAAGCAACCTGGGAGGTGGACAATGGGAGAACAAGACACAGAATCACAGAATATGCTGAATTGGAAGGGACCCACAAGGTGAGCTGAAGTGGGAAGTGAAGAAATTAAGTGCTGTGGCCAGTAAGCATGATTAATGGAAAATGGAAGTGGTTGAACTTCTGGCTGAACTGACCTTTAAAAGTGAACAGAAAGGATGAAGAGCTTCTGTTATATGCTGTTCTATATTTATTGTCTCAGATTCCTGCCTTGTATTTGGTAAATGAAAACCTGGTTTCCATGAAACTTCAGAAAAGTCACTGAACATCTACTATCCTGAATGTGGTTCTTTTTGCCTTGCAGAATTCATTTCCAGCCACATATGCTGCGGGATGTATCCATGATGGATATTAGGACTAAGATCCTGGGGACTGAAATCAGCTTTCCCGTAGGAATAGCCCCCACTGGTTTCCACCAGCTAGCATGGCCTGATGGAGAGAAAAGCACAGCCAGAGGTACTCTTCTGGTCTGCTGTCATGTTGCAAAAAGGGTGGTTTGTGTAAAAGCCTCAAGAAGCTTTTAGGATGGCTTGAAGTGTGACTGAGAAAAGTTTTCAGGCTTGAAGGAGCAAACTCCTTTCCCACTTTCTGACACTCTGCATGGGAACCTGTATAGGCATTGTTCTATTTCTCCAGCTACCACTATTACAAGATCCTCACTGTGGAATCTGCTGCAAACTTAAGACAAGGGCAGTGGACCCATTTCTGACTCACACCAAGAACCACACAAGGTTCTCAGTCCTGGTGGCTCTAGATAGGTCATAAAAGTGGTGGATGAGACTCAGACTGTGAATTCCTTGTTACCGGTTAAGCAGTGTCTCCCTTGGAGAAAAAAGAGGGATGATATCTCTTCACAAATCCTATGGTGGGTTTGGAGACCTGATGCTTTAAAATTACTCTTTTCTTCTGTGTATTTCTGTGTACACCAACTGGAATTGAGAGTGCGTTCCTGTGAAAACTCAGTCATAAAGGAAAAATTCATGGTTTTTCAAAAAAAGTAGTTGCAAAATGAACACACAGCTTGGTAAATTGCCTGTCTCTTTCTTGCTTTCTTAACCATGATCCTACACTAGTGCATGGTAAATACAGCTACTTTTAATCCAGGGGTCATAATTGCACTGTGTTTCGTAGGATATACGTAAAACAGGAGTTCAGGAAGTCTCTGCAAAGAGTACAAATTTGTGTCTAATGTCTGGTGAGACGGTTCAAATGACTTTGTTTCTGATTCTTTTTCAATACGTCCTGAAGCAGCCAAAGCCATGAACACCTGTTACATTGCCAGCACGTACTCCACCTGCACGCTGGAGGAGATCTCTGCGGCCGCTCCCGGGGGCCTCCGGTGGTTCCAGCTCTACATCCACCGCAACAGGGCAGTTTCCCGTCAGCTGGTCCAACGAGCGGAGGCCTTGGGTTTCCAGGCCCTTGTCCTCACCGCAGATCTGCCCTACACGGGCAAAAGACGCGACGATATCCGCAATGGTTTCTGCCTTCCGCCCCACATGAAACTGAAGAACTTGGAACAAGACTTTGAGGTTTGTAAAATGAGCCTGTCCTTTCATTCACTCTGCTGGCATGTACTACATGAGACGAAACCACTGGGTAAGTGCTGCTTTGGGATCTGCTCTACCCAGGGTGTATCTTCTCCCCTTCTGGTTCTGCAGCATCCTGCCTTGGTCTCCTGCCAACCTGGGTTCCGACTTCAAAATCCCCATCCAGATGCCTAAGACAAACTGATCTCCACCCGCACTGTAATTATTCTTCTTCAGAGATATATGCTTTCTGGAGCTGATGAACATGTTTGTTAGCAAGTTTAATTAATCTTTTCTATGGCAAGGAAAGACTTCAAGGGACCTATGTATTGTTGCAGCTCAGATGAGGCTTTCTTTTGTTCTATGGCTGTAGGGAGATGACCGTTCTGAGTACGGACTGCCACCCAACAGCTTGGATCCTTCCATCACCTGGAATGATATCTACTGGCTGCAGAGCCTGACCCACCTGCCCATCATCATCAAAGGCATCTTGACGAAAGAAGATGCAGAGCTGGCAGTGAGACATGGAGTTCAGGGAATTATTGTGTCCAATCATGGTGGAAGACAACTGGATGAAGGACCTGCCACTGTAAGTGAGAAAATGTATGTCCCATGACTGCTTACAGCCTGCATATTTGCATTAACCTGGGTATCTCTATGACCAGCTCTGTGTGCACACTTTTGGTGGACTTGTATTTGTTCAGTATGTGCAGATGTACTTTAGCTTTAAACTCGTAAGATCCATGACTTGGCATGAGCTACCCACTGAAGTATTTTCTCAGCTTCTTGGGAGGGTTCTGTGAGTGTTGCAGAAACCACATAACTGCAGATAAAGTACTGGCCTGAGTCAGGAAATGTTTTCTGCCTGTGTCTCCATGAGCTGGTGCAGTGCACACAAACTCTTTGCGCACTGCAGCAAAAGGAAAACGAAGCTCTGAAACCAAAAATGTACAAATGAAAGCATAATGTATTCTCATTGTTCACATCTGTCAAAACATGCAAAACAACGCAGCTAGATTTAGTGAGAGGCCTGCTTGCGTATTTATGGACTCAAGTCTAAATGGGAATTTATTGACTTCCATGAGCTAAAAAAAGGATAACTTACCTGGAAAAAAAATTCCCCTGCTTTTTAAACTGTACAAAGAAATCAAGCATTGTTTGGACATATGTGTATTCCACTGGTTTAATTTGGCTTCTCTCAGTTTTTCCAATTGTCCTTATTTTACAGTTTTGCATTGCATAGTATCTTATGTATGTTTTTTTCTCTGTTTTCTTTTGTAAAATAAAAATAGGTACCAGGGAATTGTCTTCTATTCTACATCAAGCCTGACAATAATGAATAAAAAATATTTATAGTCTAAATGCTGAGGGCATAATAACAGAAATGGCATCCATATTGAATTGTTCTTCTACCATAAAAGTTTCTTTACATACACAGACAGGGCAGTAGATACCTGGTTTGGCTCTGATATTCTTTTGGTACCAAGCCTGACAATAGAATCTATTGTCCCTGTCCTTGATGAGCTACTCCTATAAAATTTCAGCCTGAAAGTTTTTAGTCTGAAATCCTGAAAAAAAATTGGATTAACTGGGAAAATCTGCTTAGTATTCTTAGTTATAGCTGCTCTACTTAAAAAAAAAAAAAAAAAAAAATAAAAATTAAAAGGAGGCAAAAGGGTACAAGAGACTGCATGAAAGAGCCATTTGGGTTTGCTGAGAGTTAATTAGGTCTAGTGTAATGTCCTGCCTCTGGTTGTACTGCCTTTGGGACCAGAGCCAGCATCTCTGTATGGTGCTGCCTTGCACTAGCAACTGGGACTCTAGTCCGTATTGGACTCTACAAAAAAGACCTTAGGGAATCAGGAGACTTAACCTGGAAGAAATGATTTGTTGACTGTCATACAAAGCAAATGAAATCCTTCATAGATGCTTTAGGGGGTCTGAGGAGGTATTTGACAGGTGGTCACCAGGATTAGGTTGAAATGTAAACTGTAGGCAGTTTGGACATCAGCCTTTTTTATAAACATTTGTCTCAAACAAAAGTAAAATATTAATAACAGTTATTTTCATTGAAATTTATATATAAAATCTTCCATAAAGCACTCACCAGAAGTGCTAGTAAAAATATCAATATAGGCAAAGTACTGGAAAATCACATTAACTAACTGGTAAACAGAATAGGGAGCTGCACTTTATCCTGCAGCCTTTGGTGCTGAGCTATTTGTGATGCATCATCACATTTTATTTTGAGAAGGTATGCTATGGAAGCATTGTCTCCCTACCTGTCTCTTTGGAATATATCCTCTTTCTCTTGGAATCAAATGCTGACCTCAAGGTGAGACTGGATGCTTCTTTGCAGATTGATGCTCTGGTTGAAGTTGTGGAGGCAGTACGAGGCAGAGTTGAAGTTTACTTAGATGGTGGAATAAGAAAAGGAAGTGATGTGTTAAAAGCACTGGCACTGGGAGCAAAATGCGTCTTTATTGGAAGACCAGCTTTATGGGGTCTGGCTTACAAGGTGAGTGAGGAGCTTTCAGTTCATATGCCTGCTTCTCATACTCTTCAACACTCTGTTGTTATTGAAGTCATAGAGAAAAAGTTTTCACTGGGAAAGAATCTCTCTCTCTGTTTTTTTTTTTTTTTAATGGATTTTTAAGTGGAATCACCCCAAATCTGACATTTCTGTGATTTAAAAATACCACTGAATTTCACGATTTCCTATGTATGCTGCTTCTTAACTATGGGAATATTTCTACAATCCAGAGTCATGAATTAGGCCTCTGATGCAGAAAGTTAACATAATATAATTCAAATATTATTACATCAGTTGTTTACTTTACTAAATTTTTGCTATTTAGCCTCTCGATTGGAGATTCCAAACTTTTCTTTAGAACAAAAAAATCTTTATTTTTCATTCTAAAAAATTTCCTATCTTTTGAACGAGACTCTTGTCCAGTGGTGTGGTTGCTGTGGATTCCAGTAGCTAGATTTTAAGCAAGAAGTCACCTGAATCTTCTGAGAAACCTGGAAGAGTTTCCAGTACTGTTTCTTTTGCTAGTAAACATAAAAAAAGGGCCTAACATGAAAAGGGTGCTGCTGTGAGTTGCCTGCTTTTTTTCCACAATGCAAGTAGAATGGAGATGGGATCTGGAGGGTTTAACTGTGCTTTGGTATTAAATTCCTAAAGATGAGTAAGTTAGAGTATTCCTAAAGATGTATCTCAGTGTATTACCCTAGCATACAAAGAGGAAGGACATGAACAAGCACTAACATTGTCTGCACCCAAAACATTCTTTATTGTAAGAAGTAAAAAGAAAATTTAAGAGGAAAAAAAAAGAAAAGAAAAAAACCATCCAGTATTTTACAGGAAACTCAAAATCTTATATACAATTTATTGGATTTTGAGCTTCTTGGTGTCACACAGGGGAAAACACACAATATATTATTTTTGAAGATTCAGATCAGTATTTGAATAAACTAAAGTTTTTAAAGCAGAATCATATACAAAACTCTCATTACTTCATTGAAAACTGTCAGCATTGTAAGGCTTGACATTTTAAATAACAAGCCAATTGGCAGAGAAAAACTGAAAGCTAAGAGAAGAAACCAGCTAGAAAATGTCAGAAGTGAAAAACAGCTTTGTTTTCTTTCCATGTTCAGATGTATCACAAAAGGAAAAGCATTCAAATTAATCTGCAATGAACTGAGCACATCCATCACAAAGTTTTAAACATTCATCTGTATGAGAGCTTGGAATTGGCACGAGGTTAAGGGACTGTCCCAGCTCTCACAGCGCAAGCATCCTGCAGCGTTGCTCTGTGCCAGTGCTCCTTTTACCCTGAGTGCTTTCTCTGTCGGAGCAGGGTGAAGAAGGTCTCCAGGACGTTTTGAGAATTTTGCAGGATGAGTTTCGTTTGTCGATGGCCTTGGCCGGTAAGTATTTGGCAGGTTGTTTGCAATGGGTGATACAGAGGTTTCTTCATGCAAGCCATATAAAATCAGAAGTCTGATGGATGGGTCACAAAAAGGCAATCCACCTGAGCTGTGCTGGTTCAGGTTGCTATGCTTAAGGTGATTCTTTGCTTCCTAGAAAACCACTTGGCATTTCAGGTGTCACAGCAATGACACTTGCAAGGAGGAAACAGGTTAAAGCAGCTTTGTGACCCAGCTAAAGAGATACAAAATTGCTAAGTAAAGCTGAGCAAAACTTGCAATTTCTGTTCTGCTTGGAATGGTAGCATATGTTTTTCAGTATTTAACATAGTGTTTATCAGGGCAAAATGGAACCAATTTTTTTCTGCATGAAAAGTTCATTAAAAATGGATGCAGAATTTTTCTCTGCATACTGGAGATTACAGCCTGTTGGTGGAGGTTCAAACCTCTGCATTCTACATACCTTAAAAGCCTTCATGTCTCCTCCAAGATTTTACTTTTGTTCCTCACTTTCATTTCTCACTATTGCTCTCAACTGTAGCTGCCATGTTTGATCCCCTCACTGACAGCAAACTTGCAGAGCCCAGTGCAAACTCATTTCACATATGAACAAGAGAGTGGTTGAGCACTGGAACAGGCTCCCCAGGAAAGTCTCAGCACCAAACCTGCCAGAGTTCAAGAAGCATTTGGACAATGTTCTCAGGCACATCGTGTGATTCATGGGGCTGTCCTATGCAGGGCCAGAAGATGGACTTCCATGATCCTTGTGGGCTACTTCCAACTCAGTATATTCTATGATACTAAGCATGACATGCAGATCCAGTGCAGGAGTATTCAGACATCAGCAAAGGATCTTATTAAAGATTTTCATGCTCTAGCAACCATGAACTCAAGTGGATAACAATGCTGACTAGGAGATTGGAACTGAAATCCTGTTGGCATGGTTGGTTTTACAGGTCACTTTTTCAACTAGCAAAGATTCCTACATGGTGGGTTTGTTGGTTTTGTGGGGGTTTTGGTTTTTGTTTTGTTTTGTTGTGGGTTTTTTTTTTTTTTCCAGCAGGCTCTTACACTTTACATGCAAAAGGGCACTGGATTCAGCAAGAGCAGCAAGTTGGGATCTTTTTAGTGGAAGTGTGAAATTCATAGAATCATATAATCTTTTAGGTTGGAAAAGACCTATAAGACTATCTAGGTCAACTCTTAACCCAGCACTGCGAAGTCCACCATGAAACCATGTCCCTAAGCACCACATCTCCATGTCTTTTAAATACCTACAGGGATGGTGACTTAACTACTTTTCTGGACAGCCTCATCTAACACTTGATAACCCTTCATGTGAAGAAATTTTTCCTAATATCCAATCTAAATCTCTCCTGAACACAGGATTCAAAATGCAGCCTCATCAGTGCCCCATTCAGGGGCCTGATCACTGCCCAGGTCCTGCTGGTCACATTGTTTCTGATACAGGCCAGGTGGCCATTGGCCTTTGTAGCCACCTGGGGACACTACTGGCTTATGTCCAGCTGGGTGCCAACCAGAATCCCTCTTCCACCCATTTTTGACCAGATGAAATGCCAGTCCAAATCTCCACCTCCGGTCACTTGGCACCCAGCAATCCCTGTATCTTTTCTGTCTACCTTTTCTCTGCTGACTGGATCAGATAACACGCTGCTCAGCTTGTTGTAAGGATCATTTTTTTTCATGTTTCTAACTCTACTTGTGTGGGAAGTCTGGTGCCTAACCTCAAGGCTGAAGACGCCATTGAGGAATAGAACTACTGAAGTACAAACCTATCCCAACCCAGCTCATACAAGACAAGACTGTAATTCAGAGAGGGGGGCTTCCAAGCTTCATCCGCAAACCTTTCTTTCTCACTGTTGTGTCATGTATTTCAGGCTGTGCCAGAGTCTCAGAGATTGGCCGACACCTGGTCCAGTTCTCCAAGCTGTGAACAGCCTCCTGCGATACCCACCAAACAGAGGCAGCTCAAGCTGAGGTCCCAGCCAGACTGAGGACAGCAAAGAAGGAGCAATAAGTATATGATAAGGCCTTCAGGAAACCTCTGAGGAGATTAGGAAAATCTCCGTGTTAGCAAAGGCTGTGCTCTGCTTTTGTTGAGACCAATGAATTCCTTAGCAGTTTGAATAATTTTTACTTGCTTAAATACATTTGCTTTAAACTGGCTGTTCCATGTCATTACCTATGTTGGGCTTTACTCCTGAGTTCTATTACACTGGACATCCAGACATGGAAAACTATGTGCCTTGCTTTTTCCACTTGATTGTCCTACCAAGTCTGACTGCAACTCAGTCACACTTTCCTACTCTGGCATAGTAGTTGTTGTGGCCAATATCTTCCATAGCTTGGGCTTTTCCCAGATGTATTCATAACAGATACAGAAACAAGATGCATCAGTTAACAGGCACACAATTACCCTTTGATGGTAGGGGCAGTTCTTGCCCACTGCTTCTAAATGCAGAGCAATGAAATGACCCGTAACCAAATCAGCACCCTGTGCTCCCTGCTGAGAGAGCCTCTTCTTTCACTACATAGTTAATTTGTAAGGCAAACTCTTCCGAGTAGCAGTCAGGACCTGTTCATTTTCAGAGGAAACCACAAGTTTGTGGCAGTGGGTACATCACTCACCTGGTGCCCTGGTCTCTGCCCATGGATAAGGGCAGCCAGCATAGGCTAATGGAGTGGGCAGGAGTTGCTGGCACCACCCCAGCAGCATGTGACCTTTGCTCTCTAAGGATAGCTGAGAGGCAGTGTCACACCCACTGCCAGCATAAACACTTGCTCTCCGAGGTAGCAGAAATATGTTCTCATCCCTTCCCTGTCCAAGTTTCTTCCTGAGATATGAGCGTTGCCTCCCCATGAGGAAGCCAATGGCCCTTGGCTGTATCAGAGCTGCTATCTGGCTGCCCAGAGTAGACAAGGAAGCCTGCTACTGCCCATAGCTGAGGGAGCTACTGGGGAATGGAAATGAGGGAGTGTGGGGGCACATATGGTTTTACAGCCAGGGCAGAAATCTGTTGATGTTGTATGGAGCTGATGTCCCTTGGGGTTTGTCTGTGTCAATAGGCTGCAGCATGAGTATTTATCCTGAACTGTTGTCCCTAGGAGGAGTTTAAAAACAATTGGTTTTTTTAGTCTTTACATAATACTGTCAGAAATGTTTGCTGAGGCCACTAATTTGCAAATCCTGTGATCTGGACGTCTAGTGGAGTACCTTTGGAGCCATATTTGAACAGGCATGGAGCACTTGGAAGTGAAAGATTAGCAAGGGTCCAGGATTGCAGCATTCACAGAGCTGAAATATCTTCTTCTCTAATCCTGCCTCTTGCTATTGGCCTTTAAAGCCATACAAATTTTCTATCTGATTTTTCAAACTATGTAATTATATAGAATGTCCTCCTAGCCTGTTTTCCCCTTTCAGATCAGCATGTATTCCAAAACCGAGGCAATGCCTGTACGCTTGAATAGTTCTGCATGCCCTGCCATAGAGCAAGGGTAAGGGAAGATTTTGCTGGTCAGGTTTGTGTAAGTATCATGCCTCAGGAATCAATAACAAAGGGGAATTCCTATAGAATTGGGCATGTGCATCTTGTGAGCAAATGGTAAATCTGCTCTTCACCTGAGGTTTTGAGGGTGAGCCTGCAGCAGAGTACCGCTTCTGGGACAAAAGGCCAGCTCTCAGTGGTTCAGGCACCCTGCCACAAACTGCTTTGCAGCTGGGCAAATACCTCGGTGCCCACTTCACTGGCATGGCCAGGGGGAACCATGCTATCAAAAAGCGACCTTCTACATAAACCCTACTTTAAATTGTCCCTAAGGAGGCAGAAGAAAGAAGCTAGCCCTGTTAGCTCACTCTGTTTAGACTTTAATTTCTCTCAGAGATAACAGTGTCTGCACTGATCTTCCAGAGGCCTTCACATGGAGGCCTTCCTCTCTGTTCCAGTAACAATAAACCTTGTCAGCAGACTGACAGCCTGCCAGATAAGACTCAGGAATTACAGCACATTGCACATGTTGATGGACTTCAAGGATGTACAACAAGAGAATGAGACAACTGGGAGTACTCAGTCCTGAGAAGGCTAAAGGCGGATGGGGGATCACATCGCTGTCTTCTACTACTCATTTGGAGAAAATCCAGCCCAACTTCTGGGATGTGAACAGTAAAAGGGTGAAAGGCAATGAGGAAAATTCCAGGTAGAAATCAGTGGGAAAAAAATTCACCATGAGGGGGGGTCAAATCCTGCGACAGAGGGTTTGTGAAACCTCCATCCTTAGACATATTTAGAGATTGACTGGGCAAGGTCCAGAGCAACCTTTTCTGATCTGATGCTGCTTTAAGAAGAGGTTGGGACAGAGACCTCCAGAGGCTCCTGTCAATCTAAATTGTCAGGGGACATCACAGAATCATAAAATGAGAACCACACATGAGATCTGTACTGTGTTGTACCACTGTGCTGCCATGATCAACTACCATGCAGCTGCAGATGCAGCCATGTATCTCTGTGAAAGAGGCTGCAGAAATCATTTTCTGAGAGAAAAAGAAAGGTGTTTGGTGGGTGAGCTTAAAAATAAGAGCTCACAGGGTTTGACTAGGCTGAGAGACTATTTAACAAGTCCATCCTACAGCTATTCCAAGATTTCGGAAATCTTCTATGATCCATGCCAATGTGTACCAAAGTCTCATGCCCTCTTGTCTGCACTCTGTTCTGCTTTCTTTATTTGATTGTTGTGAGTAGCTCTGATACAAATTCAAGCAAGGTTAAATCTTTCAAAAAAACCTGTGTCCAAATATTGTAAACTTGTGGGTTAAGGACTAATCAAACCCTGCTGTTTCACAGCATCCCTGGAGGATGTAGCAGGGACAGGGAATCAGTGTATTTACAAGGGTAGTTTATCTTCAAAATGGATCCAAATATAAACATTTTCCTTTGGCATATGGTGCAATTTTCTCCAGCCTTTAAATATATAATTGAATTCTTAATTTCATCTGAGGAAACAGTTCTTCCTAAAACAAAAGGGAAAAGGAGACTAAATGTTTGTTTCTAGTTAATTGTCCAACTCATGTGCTGTCTAATATAGCAAAGACTACAACAAGTAAGTCTCTTTGATTTTGGAGATCATGTAAGAAACATTTACAATCACTTTCTCCCTTCTACTGGAAGAATTTTGGTACTACTGAAATAGGAGATATTTTTTTTTCAGATTTGAACACACAGAAACATTAAGGCCTCTTAAGGTGGTTATCTTCATACCTTGATTAAAGTGTCTTATAACTGTTCCCCACTATGAAAAGTTGTATTTATTCAGACTGTGATTCAGAACAGATGCCCAAAAGTTAATTATTTAAGTCTTATTCCCTCTTGTCAATGTATAACCAGAAGAGAGAGGAAAATGTTTCCAAGAGGGAACAGTGTCTCTCACTCTGAAGACCAGAGGCTTTCCTTGACTAAATCTACACCTCAAAGTACAGTCTCTTTCCCAGAGCTGCCACATCTAGGCATTTTGAGCTTACAGGCATATGGTTTTAAGAAACACATTAATTTTTCACATGAAAAATACTGTGGATTTGGGGGGCAGGGGGGGGAGTTTGTTCTGATTAGACAGTAAAAGGTCCATTTAAACAATGCCTTTGCTTTTCCCTGCTTCAATTCTCATCAGTCCAGGCAACAGGGTAGACTTCAGAAAACCCTCTCCTAAATTAGAAAAGATCTGTTCTTCTCTTCTTGATCGTGGATAGCTTCTTTTTCCTGATAGCACAATTAAACACCATTGCCTTCTATAAAAGTACATTTTATCCTATCTAAAACTTCTGTGATGCAATGTTATTGCATTTAATCATTCCAGTACCATCATACAGTTTGTTCTCAATGCTGCTGGGAATTTTCCCTTCACTATTTCTCGTTCTGTCTTCTCCTCTCCTCTATGCTCTCTCCCAATAGCTTTTTCTCCTTTTGACAAGGCTAAGAAAATGCATTCTCTAACACCTGACAGCCACTGCTCCAAAGTGTCTGCCACACTAAGCACCAACAAAGTCAGAGGATCAACAGCGTTCCTGGACCAGAGGTTAGGGACACAGCTGTGATGGGACATGGTGGATTGCACATATACTAAGATATCCATGTATAGCAATTCTCCAACACACGCAAAATTTACAGGCTCTGATTTTCTAAAAATCCATTTTAAAAGTCAATTCTACAGCAAAATATCAGATTTTGGTGGCTTTGTTTTACAATGAAGTCAAAGAGAAGACATCAACATAGTTAAAAAATGACTATACCTTGACACAGAATATAGCATTGCTAAACTTTTAGATGCTGCTGAATCATGTTTTAGTCTGCAAATCCCATACCTGTGCAATAACTCAGAATTTCATCAAGCTGTTTCCTGGTGCTCAGAGGTCTGGTGGACTCTGGCCTTGTTGCTCATTGACACTGTTCTGGGGTGTACAGCCCATTCCAGCATCTGCCTTTGTGCCCCTTTGGGAACACCAAAACCAGCCTTGTCTGCAGCACAGAGGAGCTGTCATGCCACCCAGCAACCCCACACAGCAACGTCAACAAGAACCAAATGTGAAAATATTGGCTTTAGGTGAGACTGCAGGAAGCACCAGCAGGTCTGAGTGTGAACTGAGCAAACTACTGCTGTCTGACCACTGACGTTCACAAACGGCATTTCAGATGAAGGCTGCTATGCAGTGTTGCATAAAATTACCTCAAACTAAGCCAAGCATTTGGCTGAGTAGTACCTAAGAGGATGAAATCTCCCTGCAGTCCCCTATGCAGTACTCATTCTCATATAAGCACTACCCCTGCTGAACTTGGTCATTCTAATAGGCAAGCTTGGTGCGGGAGAGTGTTTTCTATCTTAAGAGGCTATGCTGTGTTGTCTGGTTTTATAATGCCTCTTTAAGGCATTTTTTTTTCTTTCCTAAAAGTAAAATGAAAGCCCTGTTACAGAGAACATCGCTTGCAGCAGCAGGCTTTGACCAGTTATTTTGCCTTGCAAAGTGCACAAAATTAATTTGCAGCAGCTTCTGATAAGAACATACAATGTCAAGGTCCTGCCCATGAAAAGCCAAGGAAAGAAGCACTGATAACAATTTTTTTAAAGATTTGTTAGTGTAAGAAAAGGATTTTCAAGGATGCTAGGATTGAAACAGTTGCCAAAACTTTGTCATCTGTGCCAGCTAGAAACCTTTCTCCTCCAACAGAAATGGTTTTGCTCTCCTCCTGTCCCTTGCGGGCCCAGTTTTGCTCTAAAAAAATAACAGTGTGGGGATGCTTCTTCTATAGTTTTTCTCCAGGGTTCTCTTTAATGAGTGAACAAAATCTATGATAGAATAAAAAAGGGAGCTTAGCAGTTAGTCATGTGAATGGAAGCAAAACATTTTTAGATATCCATTCCAGCTGTGCCCAAAATCAGTGATCCATTTTCCAGTGATTTCAGCCTAATTAATTGTGTTGCCAGGCTTCTTCATAGCTTCCTTATCTCTTAAGGTAGCTACCTATTTATCATCTTGCTTCAACAGGGATGTCTGTCTATCCCTGTGTGTGAGAGAGAGAAAATACAGCTGCAGCCAGCATGTCTTGACAGACCCAGGAAGGTAGTGCAGGTATTAGGAGCTTCAGGCTAATGCCTAAGCCCTACTCTGGTCTCACACTAGAAAAGAGTTTTGCTAGAACTGGAGAAGCAGAAAATACCTGGGCCTTTTCCCTGTGTTTTGAACATGTAAACAACACAGCTCACTGCAGAGGAACAAGCAGCCTTGTTTTAATTAGGTACACTCACACTAGACATTTTCAGAGGTGAATCTTTATCTCCTGCAGCTTTAGTTTGTCTTTGATGGTACATTAAACCATTTCATCACCTTGAATGCCTGTAGTATACAAAATGTATATACAAACACAAAATCCCAGAGGTTAGTTTTTGATTTTGCACAGAGTGAGGAACCCATGCTATAACAGGGAAGCACACTACCCAAAAAATAGAGTCTGCTCCTCAAACCACTCTAAATAGCTAGTCCTGCTATTTACATTTAATTCTAATGCTCCCTACCTCCATGTTGACACTGTATTACACAAGAAAGTGAAGCTAGAGAGAATTATCAGCATGAGGGTTTACTCTCCTAGAATTTAGGGCTGTGGGATCACATCTAGGCTTAGACCTCACTGCATCCAGAGCTCTCCTCTTTGTGAAGGGTGGTGGTGGTGGTATGGAAGGATCACATTCTTTTGCAGCAAAGGAGGCACTCAAGAGGGAGGGGGAGCAAAATGACTGAGGTAGTGCTCTGCACTGTATAAATACAGGCAAATCTCCACCACAGTCTTCTGCGTGTTAGAGAGGTGGAACCAAGGACTGAGGCAGATTTTTGTGGAGTTTGTTTGGCATTGAACTTGATTTTGAGCATTTTATGATTTGTTAATTTAATTCACTTACAGTAGTTTTAAAGTATTTTTCCTTTGCATGAAAAAATCTGTAAGCTACTTCTGAATAGCAATAGCTAGCAAAAGTGAGACATGCTTAAAATATTGTTGCTTATTGTAGAGATTAGAGTTTGTCTTTCATTAGTTTCTCCTTCTGGTAACATCCTTTGATTTGTAAAGACTCCAGAGGTTGATGTCATATGTTCATTCCCTCAGGCAGGAGGTGAACCAGCCTGCCTAAGCTCAAGAGACAGCCAGTTTGACACCGAGGAGCAACCCAGAGCAATGTCCCTGGCTGGGGTAAGCTGTCTGGTGACAGGAGCAGGAGGATTTCTTGGCCAGAGGATTGTCCGCTTGCTTTTGGAAGAAGAGGAGGCTCTGGCTGAGATCAGACTGCTGGACAAAGCCTTCAGTGAGGAAGCACTCGGCAGATTTGAAAGTAAGTATCATTTCATGAGGACTGTGTGTTGCAGGTATATGTGTTGCTGTCTCACGTGGATAGCTTGGAAGTCTTATCCTCTCCTTCAAACCAGCTTTGCAGACAGAGATTTTATTTCAAGGAAGTCTTCCTTTATCCCTCCCTCTCCCTCTGGTTCAGAAATCAGATGTAAAATGAAAACAAGAGTTTTCCTTGTCAGGCCCTGAGGCTTCTCTAGATTGGGAGAGAGAGACTGTTCATTCAGTAAATAGGCTGTCTTCAACCTGGCCTCTATTACAACAAAACTCACAGAGCAAAATTAATGTAAAAATCTCACTCTTTGGCTCAGGGGAAAGGAAAACACAAGCTTTGCTGTACTGGGCAGGAGGGCAGTGTTATCCAGAGCATGCTGTGCTGGGCTCTGATATGCCAGACTAGAATGCAGTGACAAAGTTGTGGGTGCAAATTCTAACGGTTTTCTTCAACCTTTGGTTAGTTTGGTTTATAGTGATCTTCTGACTGAGAGCTGTGAGGAAGTATTTTAAAAATTGTTGTTATTAACATTACCATGGTTTTCTGGGGAGCAGAACATTTGTGCTAAGTGCAGAAGAGATAGGACCCCTTTGCAAAGTGCAAGGCAAGACTCTGACTTCTTGAATGGATTGGAAACAGCACAAATGAGTGATATATCCAGTATTAGAAACAGTCTGTGGCAGGGAAAGCAGCTCAGAGTATTGTTTTAAATGTCCCATTTCCTGAGATACTGAGTACATCTATAAAAAGGCACAGAGGGACCAAAATTCAATCAAGGTCTTAAGTCCTTACATTACATTTACTTATTAATGCTTTCCTCCATCACATCTTCACCTCAGGACTCTTCTTTTTCTATACAGGCAGCTATATGTGAACAATTTTGGAATATCTCCATATGATTTGCTTAAGAGCTTCAATCTTTCTATAAGTCATTTAAACGTCATCAAAGAATAGTAACAGTGCACCATAAACCTGGTATAAATTGCACAAGCCTTTATGATCATTTTATAGAACTGAGACTTCTTCCTCATGAAATCTGATTCAGCATTTCACTGAGGATTTGCTAGATGGCTCTGAGCCTTGCAGCAGCCCTTCCTACTCTGATTTTTCAGAGCATTTCCACAGAGACAAAACCTGCAGCTGTAGTAGATGCTGAGGAAGCCAGAGTGTGTGTGGTTTAGCACTGATGCAGCAGGACAGCAATAGAGGCATCTGCATTGCTTTGGGCCATAAGAGCTTTGTGAGGACAATCCTAGGGAGTGAAAACAATTGTTTGTGTGGGCACAATCTTGGCTGAGCTGCAGCAAAGGTTTCCCTGTGTTTTTTTTTTCTTTTTTTAGTTAATAGGCAAGCTTTCTGCCCTCTTTTCTTATCCTCCCTTCTTCCTCCACTGAGCACTGCCCACATACCCTCTCTCCTATTCTTTTGACATTCCTGCTGCTTATCTGACCAGCACAGGAGGTAGAGAAAAATCAATTATCAAAGCATTTTTTCCCCCATAAACTTGCAGTAGGAACCATAGGCTGGCATTCCAGATGTGCTTAAACAGACCTGAACTGCTGCACTTTGACTGGCAGTTCCTTTGTCTGGATCAGCCCTTGTGGCTACATCTCCTCAAGTGTCCTACCAGAGCCTGTGCTTGGGACTACTTGAAATATTGCCCTGCCATTCCCTTTCAAGCTCTTCTCTATCACAGTGACTCCTATTCCAAGTACAGGGCTGCTACAAAACCTGTAGGGCTGGAGGCTTCTGACCTGCATTATTTTTACTGTGGAGGCTTTTACTTGCTACCAGGTGTTATCTGGATTTCTTGAATAGCCAGGAGCAAAGCCGAGTGGGTTTTTTTCTCACTAATCTCTTGAGCAGCTTGAACTTGCAATCTCTTTGCAGAGCCAGGGCAGAGACAGAAGAGTATGTGCAAGTTACAGCTCCTTGTGCCAGGAGACACTCAGGGACACCCCTTTCGACCAAATAACATTCCTGCTGAGACCTTGACCACTGCATTCAATCTGTGTAGAACAGTAGCATTAGCATTCTTCCACAGCCCTGAGGAGTTCAGGATGATCCAATTAATGTCAAGTGCTGTGAGCTGGAGTCTACCCAGTGACATTGTGTGGCTGAGAATGAACGTCAGGTTGAACACAGTAGTTTGGTGCCTTGGGTTTCCTACATCCCATCCCCACTTTAGATTTATCTTTCTGCCTTTTCTGGTCTTCCACTTAACACAATTCTTTTTTTGTTCACTACTGCATTGGCACTTCTGGCGAAGCTAAAACTCCAGTATTGTTCTAAAGAGGATTTCTCACTTGTCCTTATCTCACCCCTCTGCACATCTCTTCCCTCCTTCCCTGAACCCTCTTTTCATGTCATTTTTCAGAGACACATTTATGGGTTGTGTGATCCTTGAGCATTGAATGGTTTTGCACTGCTAACCCAATACTGATCCAAAATAGAAGGAAAGTAAAGGGAGAAGGAATGTGATGGATTTTTTCCCAGAACTCTTTCTGAGGAAAAATTGTTATCTTTTTGCTCAACCTTGCAGACATTAATTTGCCTTTATCGGGGCATTCAAAACAGAAAGGCAGTGTGGAAACAAGTAGCTGAACATCCAAGTAGCTGAAAGGGGGACAGAATAAACATTTCAGCATCTCTGGGCTAAAGAAGCAAATAAATTGCTTTACTCTTTACAAACTAAAATAAGATGCAATTTTAAATTTTCTCCCATGAATACACAAAGTAGACCATTTTAATGAACCATCCAGTTAATCAAGAAAATGGAGAGCTCTCATGAGGAATGCCTTCCCCCATGCTTCACCTCACAGATGCTAGGTCCTATCTAAAAGAACACTAAGAAATTCAAGCTAAGAAGTGCCACAGACACTGCTGTTTGCCTAAACTTTAACTAACAATAGAAAAAAGAAAGAGAGTTTAGGGCAAATAGTCTGACTGGATCGCTGAGTCAAACACTGCTCACAACAGGACACTGAATTTTATTGAGAAATCATTACACTTTCAAGCAAAAAATACCCCATAGCAAGCAGAGAGTTTGCTTACAACTCACAGGACACACACATGCTTTTTTGATGCCTGGGCAATGGTTTGTGCAGATGGAAATCAAGTTTCTCTCTGCTATCCACCTCAGACCAAAATCCTTGTCTGTCAGTCATTTTTTGATTCCTCTCTCTGCTTCCAAGTTCACCTGTAGTTTTCTCTTCACCCAGAGCAAAACAAGATCAATCTGCTGATCCCTGACATGTAGCTGATGCTGCTAAAACGAACAAGGCCCACTTACTGTGGCAATTTCTGCTGGCTAAAATCAGAGAAGCAGACTTCCTGATTCACATCACACACACAAACTGCAAGCCCAAGCAAGGCACAAAGCAGCTAGACAGCAGATTTCTAGTGACTGGTACCAAGAATCCCTGCCACCAGCTTTAAAAGGGACAGGCTTCCTCTGTACTTTTCCTGAAAGCTTTGATTTGCATGTGTAAAAACTTCTATTTTCCTAACTCCTACCTGGGCACTTTGATGACTTTGAAGAGGTGACATGTCAGAATTTATGTTGTGAAAACTATTTATGTCTATTTTTGAAATTATTGCAACCCCACGAAACCTTTCTCATGGAGAACATCAGCATAAAAGCTGTACAAAGGCAAATATTTATTAGAGCAAATCTAACTACCAGGTGCATAACAAAACCCTAGTCCTTATCTGACACTTTTGCATCCATATGAGTAGATTTCAGTATAAACCTTCTGGAAATGGAGTGCTAGAAAATGAATGCACTCTGTAAAATAAAGGAGCAGAAGAGAGAATGTGACAATGATGTGCTGAGAGGGCAGTAACTAGATTTAGTAACAGTTCTGCAAATGTTTCACGAGTCTTACATATCAGAAAAACTCTCTGTGATGAAAAAAAGCTCCTCAAGCCTGTTGCATCAGAATAATTGTTAAATCAATGCAGGATTACATTTCAGCATGCTATATAATGAGGTAAAACCATTTTAAAAGATATTCCCCCTCAGTTCCAGATCCCAACAGCTACCTCTCTCAATGTTTTATAATAAAGACATGGGATGAAATACTGCTTGCTTTGGAGCTGGTGATGCACAAGATTTCAGATGTGGCTGAGGCTAAAAGCTGTACAAATTGATCAGGTTCTTCTCTTATCTAAAAGGGGCATTTGATTATGGAGTAAGACAGAGGATCTGCCTGTGCTGCAGAGTCCTTCCCCAGCAGCTGTGCCTGGGGAGCCATCTAGTGCAGCCACAGCAGAGTCTCCGAGAAGACCCACTGTAATAACACCACCTCCTTAAAAGTTGTGGGTCATACTGAGAAAGTCCTCTCCTCTCCCATGGCATTGCTGCAGCCAGGCGAGTTGAATTCCCAGGAGAGCAGCATTGGCTCAGACTGTAAATGTCTCCAAGTGATCATCTTGCGCTGGCTCATTTGTTGGTGTAGTTCTGGGCTGTAGAAAAAATGCTTCTGTCCAGCACAATGTAGGGCAAGGATGGCTCTGAGACCTAGAGCTGACCAGGGTCATACACATTAGCTGCTGTGAAGGGAGAGGGCTTAAAAATTAGGAGTTAAAGCAAGCCAGGGCTGAGGTAGCTCAGGAGAACAGTCTTGAGAGTTCAGATAAGATGTGCGTGCTAAAAATGACCCCACAGCACAGATGCTGAAATGGAGTCAGAGCTAGAGCTAGAAAAAGCACAATAAGTCCTGGTGAATGTACAAGAAAAAGATGTGTCAGAACTGTATGTGATGTACTAGAAGAGCTGCAATATGGGTAAGGTCAAGGGGAAGAAAGTAGGTGTGAACACATTTCTATGCTCACATGCTGTGAGTGGAGAGAGATCATTCATCACCTTGAAGACAGGAGCATGCAGTGCCTGGCTTGGGTTAACACATCTATAGCCACACAGTTTTCAGGACATGGGTAACCAAAGCTACTCCCCTGTGAACTTTAAAATAGTCGCACCTGAAGGAAGCTTGCTATCAGTGGAAAATATTTCTCTTTAAAAATAAAAAAGAAAGAAATGTATTGAATATTGGCTCCAACTATGTGGTAGGTAATGCAGCATAGACCCTTATAGCACTGCCATTAGCACTTGAAAATACAGCCATTGGAAAATGCCTCCTGTTCCACCAGCCTTAAAATATCATTCCTGTGCTGGGACTGTCAGCACCTGCCAGCCAGGGTCAGTGCTTCACCACTCCTTTCAGTGCTCTTTTTAGGATGCCTGTAAACTCTTTTGCTTCATTTTCTGCTGCTCTTGCAGAGTTCAAGGGTAAGACTGAGGTGAAAATCCTGGAAGGGGACATCCGAGATGTGACATTCCTGCACCGTGCCTGTCAGGGGGTCTCCCTTGTCATCCACACAGCTTCCCTCATTGACACCCTGGGCCTCATAGAGAAGAAGTTGCTCTGGGAAGTCAATGTAACAGGTGAGCAGGTGAAGCAACTTTCTCAAACCCATGCCTACTATGTCCTGATCACCATCTGCTCAGGAAAGGGAGCACCTGACGTGTGTTTACCTTGAGCCAAGCTAACTGTGTTGTTCTGCATCTTGCACAGGCATACCTAAGAGTGCAAAGCGTGCATACATGCAGCCCTATGCAGTTCTGGGCCTCTCCACACCCACTCTCCCACTGCAGGTCACTGCTGGATCGTTCACTCTTGGCAACACTTAATGTATGCCCATCCTGAGATCTGCACAGGCTCTGCCTTCAGTGGCTACAGTCACAAACCCATGTAAAGTGGAACCTTCTGAAATCAATTCACCTCTAAAATCCCAATGCCCACCTCAGAAATCAGTTCTTATTCTCCCTCTCCACGTAGCATCCCTGCCTGTGTATGTTTTTCAGTTTTTACAAACACTGCCATTACAGCAAGGTTGCATCGATAACATCCCAGAGTCTGTGGCTCTTTGCTTCCTATTCTTTTTCTTCTTCCTTTTCTTCTTTTCCTTCCATTTGCCATAAGGTCTGGGTGTGCAAGAAGGCAGTTGAGAGGAACAAGGGCTCTCCCACCTCGAGTTTATAATTAAAAATTCCCCAACAAACTCAAAGCTATGGGAGGGAGGGGTTTCAGTGACTCACTGATGGGGTCTCCCCTTCTACTGAGGAACCCCTGTTCTTCCTGAAAAGATCAGATGAAGGGGAAGGTTTTGGCCTAGGAATGGCCTGTGTAGCATCAGTTGCCAGGAAATTTAAATGTATTTCCTAAAAGAACAACTTCACCCCCCTCTCTGTGATCCCAAAATTCTCTATGCTTTTCAGAGAACTGGTACTGCCCCAACCTGTATGCATGCTAAACCTCCCCGGCTGTGTTGCTTCAGCAACTTGGGCAAGATTTGGGGAAGATATTCTTGTTTATATGGATAGTTTTCCCAGTTCTTTGATCCTCTCTCCCACAGATACAGGACTCCTTCACAGAAAAATAAGGAACATACCTCTACAGGCACCACTTCACAAATATTGGCTACTCGCCAGTGTTCAGAGCAAGAGAGAATTCTTTGTAGTTAAGTTGTCTTTTACATGCACCTTAAAAAGAGTGAGATGGCATTTTACTTGTTTTAGCCTGACTTACTGCCAGTATCTTCTGCTTCCAGAACCTTTCATTTCTGCTCAGTCAAAGCCACAAATTGTCAGTGACCACAAATTAGAGACCAGTGGGCAGCCTCTTAGGTCCCTGCCAGGAGGAAGAGCAGAGAGCCAAGTTCCTGGAAACCTGTGCATTGGGTAGTTTGAAAATATACAGGGTTGGTAGTTCAGAAAGAGGATTTGTAAAGCTCTGTCTTTATGACTCTACTGCTGCTGCAATCACTTTTTTCACAGCAGAATGTGTTGTCTAAATCCCTGGGGAAAAATAATAATAAAAAACCCCAACAAAAAAAAAATCAAACAAACATTAAAATGTCCCCAAACCAGAAAGCTTTGTAAGCTCTGACCCTCCCTTCCCTACCCCGACACTAACAGTGTCTGCCCATGAGTGAAAAAAGCCCACTGGTTCAGTGAGGGTTACTGATAACATCTGCTAGAATGAAAGCACACACCAGTCCTGCTCCCAGAGCAAACTGACCCTGAGCTCAGTCAGTAAATACTGCTGTCCTCTTTTCCCTGTTTCCCTCCACTTTCGCTCTGATGCTCTTCTGGCTTTCTGACCAGCCAAAACTGCTATGTACTTCATAGGCTTGCAAGATGAAAGTTTTGTTTGTCCTAGAAAATAGAGATTTTATAATACAAATGTTTCAAGAAATCGGACGTGGATGTTCACAAAGCAGAACAGAAGAAAACAAGTTAAACTCAGCCTGATGCAGGGCTTTCATCTGTGTCACATGCCACACAATATTTTTGCCTCAGTGCAAAAATATCTTTTTAGGAAGGTAGGGAAGCAAATTTTTAAAAGGAAGGGAATAAAGAAACTAATGAAATATAATCTAAACAGGTTTGGTTTCATTTAACCTACTTCTCAGTTCAGGACAGGATTCTTCAAGCTGCAGAGAGAGGAGATCTGACCAAGCTCAGGCCAGAGATGTTGTTTCTGATCTAAAAAGCCCTCTTTTTCCTACTTTGGGAGCTCTAGATTGACTTGTGTGTTTCACTTGAAGGTACTCAGCTACTGCTGGAAGCATGTGTCCGCTGTAACGTCCAGCACTTCATATACACCAGTACCATAGAAGTGACAGGCCCAAACTGCAGAGGTGACCCAATTTTCAATGGTGACGAAGATACAGCTTATGAGAGCATCTCGAAATTTCCTTACGCCCAAAGTAAGAGACTGGCAGAGGATTCTGTGCTGAAAGCAGATGGCCAGGTGCTAAAGGATGGCGGCACACTGATGACTTGTGCCCTGAGATCCATGTACATTTTTGGAGAAGGATGTCCGTTTCTTCAAGGTCATCTGGACAAGTGCCTGTTGAACCAAAATGTCTACCTGCGCTTCTCCAGGAAGGAGGCTTTGGTGAACCCTGTGTACGTGGGGAATATCGCCTGGGCACATGTGCAGGCGGCCAAAGCCCTGAGAGTCCCGCAGAAAGCCAAGCATGTCAGGGGGAAGTTCTACTACATCTCAGATGACACTCCTCACATGAGCTACGCAGATCTAAATTACGAGCTGACCAAGGACCTGGGGTTTGGAATCGAGCCCAAGCTCCCCATGCCTCTGACAATGTTGTATTACTTCTCACTGCTGCTGGAGATCGTGAGCTTCTTGCTCCGGCCCTTTGTCAGATACATCCCCTCCACCAACCGTCACCTGGTCACCCTCCTGAATACTCCATTCACCTTTTCTTATAGAAAAGCACAAAAGGATTTTGGCTATGTGCCCCGCTACACATGGGAAGAAGCCAAGCAGTGTACTGGTGAGTGGATTGCCTCTGTGATCCCGCAGCGAAGGCTGTACTTGCAAAGCAATGCTGCCTAAGCCTAAAGAGAAGCTGAAACCCAGCTAAACAAGTAGGGCCTTGAGCTAGAGGAGAGCTGTGGAAGCAGCAGCAGCAGCAGATGACTACAAAGCATTTAAAAGAATACTTTGTGTAACAGCCCACTGCCCTACCCCCACCCCCAACCTCAGAATAAATAAAAGTGAAATGTTCGTTTGCTTATGAAATACAGGCTGATGAGAGTAACTTTACTGTATAGTCCACACACACTTCTACATCCTTGCAGCACAAAGATTTACTTTGATAAGATTCCACAAAATCCACGGTATGAACACATGAACCCTTCTTTCACTCCAAGCCACCTTTTCCACCAAAGCACAACTTTTCCTAGAACTATGATTTCTCTTTACAAATATGTGCCACTCAGCTACACCCTATTCACTCAGTGTCGCTTACCAACCTTACCAAACATGCAGCAGGCAGAAGCCACCTGATTGCAAAATCTGTTACAAATTTTTAAGAGCGTTGTGCCATTCACCTGGCAGTCAAACTTTGAGCCCTGTATGCATTGTGAGGCCAAAAGTGCAATACAGTTTCAGTAAGGACAGTGTGTGGAGGGAGAGAAGGGGGAGATTTGGTCAGGTTAATACTTCCTTGTAAATTCTCTTTTTCCTAGTTACAAATTTTGCAATAAATCTGACGGGTGTCCAGCAAACAGCTTCAAGAGAATGAAAGGGAGAAAAATACTACAGGACAGCCTTGGTCCTTTGCAGAGTCAAAGTATTTGTGAACACTGAGAAAAAGCAAACAGTGCTGAAAAAAATCATGCAATTACCAGGTTTCAGCTGGGAACAAAGGCTAACCTTAGGAGATAGGTGCACATGTGCTGTTCCCATTCTACTCTGATGGCCATATGAATTTCTGCAGAATGTGTAACTTGACTTTCAGGCCAAAAATGCAGATCTTGTCTGAACAAGCAGATGTCATCCAGTGTTTGTTTCTTCAGCGTATGTCTCACTTGTTGAAAACAACTCTAAGAGATGGGAATTTCTCTGTTCTGTTCAGGATGGTGTGAACAGAAACTTTTTACCTGACTGAGTACTAATGTAAATAAATCACAATTCCAGAGATGCTGACAGCTTAGTCTGTGCTGAGTTCAATTATTCAGTGTCCTAGACATTGGATAGTCCCAGTGCAAATATTACTGTTTGCTTTAGTAACATCTTTGGTTAACTGTGTAAGTTCTGAAGTAGTACAATACCAGACACCAGAACTTCCAGTTATATTCTGAGGACACAGAGATAAGTTTTCCAGTCTTCCATTGAAGGCCTTGTAAACACTCAGGAAAATAGAACTACCCCTCTATGCACACCCTGTTTCGCTCCACTCCTCTCATGTATTTTTTCCCCTCCAATCTCTGTTGAGCCCGCTCTGTTTCCCTCCATCGTATTATGTCAAACTGTTGCTGAGTAGAGGGGGATAATCATTGCCCTCCATCTACTTGCTGGCTATGCTCACGTTGACATAGCTTAGGATACTGTCCCACCACCTTTGCTGCTGAAGCACAGCACTCCCTCACATCCAGCTTGATGTCTACCAAGATTTTTCAGCAGAGCTTCCCCCAGCCAGTCCGCCCCAGCTCCAGCACACAACTTTGCATTGGTCACTGGTGAATTCTGTCAGGTTTTTGTGGGCCTGTTCCTCCAGCCCACATTGTAGCTCTGAAAGGTAGCTTTGCCTTCAAGCCTGTCGGCTGTTTCCCCCACTTTGGTGTCATCTGCAATCCTGCCAAGGCACTTCATTGCCTCCTTTTCTCACTAAAAGCCTCCTCTCCGTTCACCTCTATACGTACTCTTCTCCCCTCCAGAACTCTTCATTTCTATTTCCATTTCCATTCCCCTCTGGGCCTCTCTGTTTGAAGTCTATGGGCCTCCAGTCACCACCACTCATACCCTGCTCCTTTCCAGTTGCCAGCTTTCACTCTGTTTCTGGGAAGAAGGCTCTGAGCTGGCCACAAGCCTCCAAAACACTCCCAAGTACACAGAATTCACAGCCCTCTGAGTGCCACTAGTAAAGCTACAGGTCAGGTCCGTGTATTTACATATACAGAGTTGTCTCCAGGGTTGAATAAGGCTCTCAGGATTTATAAGACAAAACACTGCTGAAGGTGGTTATCAAACACCACTTAGAAAAGCAAAAAGGTGTTTAGCACAGTAACATCCATCATTTTCCTAGGCTAATTATATTTCATCCTAATGTTCAGTGAGACCTAAGTGAGGGGTGCAGCCATGTGTCTGTCACTGAAGTAGGAGTAGAAAGGGCAATCCAGGCACACAGAAATAGAGCAGGAAAGGAAGGGAGAGAACAACAGAAGCAAAGTTGCTATTTAATAGGGGAAGGCACTTAGCACATCAAAGAGCTGGAATATTACAACATATACTAGAAAACTGGGACATCTTTCCCCAGGTTTAACAGAAGTCCTAAAATATCCACAGATGCTACCAGAGAGAATAAAGGACAATTTTTCTTCTGCAGTTTAGTGATTTCTTTCCCAAATGCAAGCTCCCATTGCCAGAGTTTACTTTACCATTTTTGCCTTCTCAGTAAGACAGTGGGACATTTTAATGTCTCCAAGAGCCTTGCGCCCAACAATCAGATTTCTAAATGTTAAATTCTTTCTTTGCTGAGCTTCTTTCCTTTTCTTGATACCACATCCCTTCCTTCAATCCGATAACAAGCCACTCCTGCTGACAGGGTGCTTATTCCCCACTTGTGTTCCTTCTCTAACACCCCCTTCCACCTCATCAGCAACGTATTCATACTATGACAGAGACTTTCTTCTCACCTTTGTGATTTCTTCCTTCTTTTATTCACACTATAGAATTTATAATTGAGGGGGTTTTTTAAAGATGATGCACCAATGCTCATAGACTCATGAGAAATGCTGTCCTGCTGTCCATTTGAGGTGAAATTTACAGTTCTATTTGAGGTGTGTCTTGTTTTCGAAACACTTCCCACACTCAGCACACATAAAGAGGTTTTCTCCTGTGTGGACTCACTGGTGTCTGTTGGGGTAAGCGTTTTGTTTGAGGCACTTCCCACATTGGGAACACACACAGGGCTTCTCAGCCGTGTGGGTTTCATGATGCTGAGTGAGTGCTGAGAAATCCCTGAAGCCTTTTCCACATTGCATGTATTTGAAGGAAGTCTCACCACTGTGAGTTTTTTTGGTGATTCCCCAAGTGAGAGTTTCACTTGAAGCTTTTCCCACATTCAAGACAAGAGTAGGGTTTTTCTCCTGTGTGTATTTTTCTGTGGGAGTCCAGTGGGAGCTAACCACTCGCTGCACATGGAGGGCTTCTCACCTCTGTGAGTTCTCTGGTGTTTAATCAAATCAGAGCTCCGCCTGACAACCTTGTTACATTTGGGGCATTTGTGGGGTTTCTCTGTCTGGGATACCTCACACTGATGAAGATTTGATGTCTGACTCATGTATCCAGAGTGATTGTCACCTATAGCATCTTCTGGGTGGAGAAGGATGACACTGAGGCCCTCAAGAGCCTGTTCTAGATGAATGCCATCATCTTGTCTCTCCCCAGAGAACTCTCTCTGGTGCATCTCTGGCATGGGCTGGTTCTTATAGGCCTCTGCCTTGCTGCATCTCTGGAAAGCATTATCTTCAGATGCCTCTGGCAACGTCTCATATTGTTTCACATTCTCAGGATTGTCTGCCAGGGGACCTTCATCTTCATTCCCATTATTTACCTCCTTATCTTAATGAAGCCAGCAGGAGTGCTCAGTAAGAAAGCAACATAAGGACTTAAAGACTGTGAGCCTTTACTAAAGGAGAGTTTAAGGTTGGACTCAGAGGGCAACACAGGGATTCAGAATTGTTCCTATCCTTAATCTCTGATGACTAATGATACCCTGGACTTGCCTGCTAACTCAACAGAGAAGTGACTTTCTTGGCTTTATGTTACAAATGTACTGAATCACTTTGATATATTCCTCGCCTTTGGGGATGTTGGTGGGGAGATCCCCTCCCTGCCTTGAAAATGGCCATGAACAGCTCCTGCTCTTCTTCCGTCTGGAGACCAACTGTGAATGAACCCTGAAGGAGACTTCAGAACAGCAGGAATTACCAACCAGACAACCACTCCATTGGGAGGACATTCTTCAACCTGCAGGCTGCCCCAGCATTATCACTGCCCCATCCCTCATCCCACCACACAGTAAATTTGAGCTGTGCATATCCTGCATGGCAGACACAGTCCCCAGGGGACGGAGGGCAGGGAGGAGGACCCTTTGCCTTGCCACACAAGTGAAGAAAACTCTGCCCCACAGTAGTGGGGTGGGAGCGCAGCCTGAGGGGAACCAGCCTCCTGGGCCCTTCCCTCAACTCCAGTGTTAACACAGTGGGGAAAGTGTTTGAGAGAAGCTTTGATGTTGGGCCTGGGCAGGAAGATGGTGGCTCCCTCCTGGCCCACTCGTCCTGCTGCTCCCTTCAGGGGTTGATGCAGGAAGCACTTCCCAGGGAGCTGCCAGGTCAGGGGGCTGGTGGTGCCCAGTGCCTCAAGCAGCTGGTGGGTCAATGCCCCAGTCCGAAGTAAGACCTAGAGGTGAGGGCAAAATCCGAAACATGGTGAAGATACTTCAATTTGCAGAAAGAGCTCCCTGTGCTGAGCTTCTCCTAGACCCCTGGTGCTGTATCCAGCTCCCTGTAGCACCTGCTGGTGCAAAACCTGCCTGACAGCAGGAAAGGAAGGAAAACATAAGGCCTACATTATTTATTTTTAGTTGTGGTTTTGTGGTGTGGTGGGGATTTTTATGTCTCTAATTAATTCTTTGGTTTTTTCTTGGTGCTAGGATGCAGGGACGGCCAGCAGAAGGTGAAGTGGAGAGATGGATCCAAGCACCCACACACCCTGAGCACTGTTGGGTTTGCATCTGTGTTGTCTTTCACTTCAGGTGTCTGCTCAAAATGGTGGAGTACCTGTAATAAAAAATACCAAAATCCTGAGGGAATGGGTACCTGAACACATTACTCTGCTGCTCAGCAGAGAGAGCCTGTGCATGCTATTACCCAATAACAAACACAAGCCAATAAAGATATTCTGAGAACAGGCACGCTATCTGCAGAGTAGCTGATTTGCTGCACATTTACACTTCACTCTACTTTGTAGCTGCTTGTTTGTATACTCTTACACCTGGCAGGTTAGCAAAATGGCAACCAAAATGTACTTGATCAGTAAGAGCCTTATTATTTTTATCTGACCAGTACCATTCATCTAATTTAATTAGTTTGTTTGGCAATCAGTAAAGCAAACTATTGGTTATCAATGAAGCTCCACTGTCAGCAGGGTAGCAGTCAGTAAGAAAAATTTTGCTTCTGTAAACACACTGGAAAAGAAAAAAAAGTTAAGGCTCCTTTGCTGGAAAAGTGTTTATTTACCTACAGGTATACAGAAAAGGAAGAAGTAGCAAAGATATGGCAGCAATAATTACATGCTACAGACAAATTAATGACTTCTGGTTCCAGCAGGTGCAAAAAGCTAAGTTTAAAGACCATCATTTGCTGTTAATTTGTCACTAGAGAGGACAGAGAGTTTTGCTTGCTAAAAGGGAAGAGGAATTCTATTAATGTATATTTTTCATAAATTTAGGAATACTGAAGAAGTGCCAGAGGAACAGAAGCAAAAGTGGCTATCATGTCAGTATCATAAATACTTGATTGACACTGGTATCATTAATATAGGCTATAGTCAATGGAGGGCAGTTGGATAGTAAATGTCAAATAACATGTTTTTATGAAGAATTCATTTTGTCAGACAAGCATGACACTGGTATTCTGAGTGCATTGCAGATTTCAAATAATGATAAAAGTTTTGATTTATTATTAGATGAAGTCTGATTTACACGTTTTCATTTTACATTATGACATTAAATAAATCAATATAGACTAAATGATAAAAATCACAGAATAAATGTTTACTTTCTCAACTATGATCTTTAAATCAAATCTGCATTTTAATTTTTTAAAAAAAAAAAAGCTTTGGCTCAATTCATAGGCTTGGTGCAGAAACACAATGTGAAACATTATGCATAGCCTCTGTTATGTAGGAAACCAAGAGCAACAATGATCTCTTTACCTGAAAAATATGTTACTTATACATCTAGATATAACAGGTTATAGCAGCTGTGAAGCTAATTCCGAAAGTGGGAGTACAGTAGGATACATTTCAAAAGACATCCTTGTTTCACCAATTCTTGTCTTGACTCCTGTAGTCCCATATAATATTCTTCTCCCTCTCTAAAGCTCTCCATCTGCATCTCCATCTCAGTTCAAAATCCACTGGAGAAACAGACTTCCTGTATGGCTGTGCAATGGATATTCTAGCCATACCACTGCTTGCTATTTCTAGAAGTTCCTCATTCAAATAACTAAACTTCTCATATTTCTTAAATAAAATGTGCCTCTCCAGTACTAGCAACAAACACAGAATATTAAGTAGTTGAGGATTAATCTATGAAAGGGAAAAGGACACTAATCAAAAGTAAAGAGGATCTATTAAATCTCCATCTTGGTTCTGTTATAGGTGCCACTCAATTCTGTGAGTGTCAGCTGGGCTGGTAGGGGGTTTGTTGTCATGTGGCCAGAAGTTCCTGGCAGTGAGATGCTCAATTAACAAACTAGCTTGAACTAGGGAGCTCATGGGATGGGGCTTCTCTTCTTGTCAAACTCATGTCCCATCTGAAAAATGCAGAGAACTCTTTAGGCACCAATAGTATAATATGTCTACAAAGTGGCTTCTTCAAGTACATTTGTCATCAGTGGATGCACTTGCTTTCACAAATGCAGTCATAGGAATAGGTTGTAAAGAGGACTGTAGAGAATGAGGGCTGAAAGTTAAGCACTACCCTTCAATAGTACGAGTATCTTCCATTAAAATGCCCATCACTAAGTTCAAGATGGTCATTCTTGTGCCAGGCTTCTTTTGGTCCATCTAGCAAGATGTCTCTTGTCTTTGGGGCTTTCGAAATAAACTCTGGCACACAGGTACTCCTGGAGCAATGGTCTTTCTGGCCAGTCATAAGGAATAATTAAGAGATGAAAACTGTTCTACTCTGAGCACAGCACAGTAGGTTTTGCCTGTAAGCATTGTTTGAGGCACTGTTTTTGCAGTGTTTTTCTTGCTTCTAGGGACTTTTCCTCAGTACCTTTAAATTTACTAGTTATATATTTACAGAGAAAAAATAATTACTTTTATGATGATCTCATTTACTTTGACTTCTCTGTCTGTGGTGTTGCTATGAATGAGGGAAAGGAACTAAGAATATTTCACAGCAGGAGCTTGATCACCTCTGGTAACAAGCACTGTGATAAACTGCAAACTGACCAGGTCCCACCACAGGATGTAGATCCCAGCTGGGATCTCTCCACCTGGCTATACTGCCAGTGACTCTCTGCCTGGATTGAAGCTGTGGGAACTCCAGGGAGCAGGCAGAGGTGCTGTGCTATGCTGAACATCAGCGCCCAGGCTGATGGTGGCAGAGGGCAAAGCTTCCTGCTGTACTGGAAAGGCAGGTGGGAAGTGGCTACGGATAGATCTGGGTGGGGTCCCAGGGTAAGGACTAGGTCCACATTCCTATCTCATCACCCTTTCACGGGGGAAGGTGTTTTGGAAAAGGGATGTCACGGACCGGCCGCTGGGTGGGGTGAGTGCAATATAAAACTGTGACTTTTCTAGTGTGTCCCCTCCCCGAAGCTCCTGGGTAAGACACAGCGTGCAGAGCGGGACCTGAGCCTAGGACTTAACTCCATGGTGGCATCCTTTGCTTAGAAAAGAAGGAGTTTATGATCAGCTATTCGATAGGATTGATGCTTGTTTCACACCATTTAAATGGGCTGTCTCTGGTGGTCTGTGCCTCTTACTACCACAAGATGGTATCTTTAGCGATAGCTTCTCCTCACTCGCTCCGTGAAGCCCAACTTAATATTCTGACTGTGGAGTTTCTGTCATCACAAGGTCTGCACTTTTATCACAAATAACACAGTCCAAGGTTGCTGGTGCAGATTGCCTGCTGCTGGGTACACTGGACTCGGACAAACGGAGGCAAATGATTAACCTGATACATCACGTGAAGCATTCATACAACTAATATTCATCTCACCTCCTCTCCTGCTAGCATTCTCAGGTGCTTTGCAACCCAAGTCTAGCCGTCTTACAAGGCAAAATTTCACAGTGTAGCTTTAAGAGAATGGCTTGATGCATCTATTTCAAGAAAAGGTCTCAGGTTCATCCTCTAATTATTGCTCCAGTGGGAGTGATGCCATGTGTAGCTGTGACAACAGAACAGTTAGAGCACAGCTGAGATAGCGTCTGGAAGAAGGTCTCAAACTCAGAGTGCCACTGTCTAGTTTCTGTTCCTGTCTGAGGACAAACTGGTTCATACACTGGAAGTCTGCATGGGTCTGTACAAGCAGGTAGGTAGCAGAGGATTAAAGAATGGACAAGTTTCTCCCTTCCCTCTTCCTTCAGCACTCCTGCAGCAAGAGGTGGAATAATCATGGGTGATAGAGTTGAGGTAAAGTGTATGAATCCCGTTCATTATTCACTTTTGAGTGGAAAAATGATCCTCCTGCTCCTATAAGCATCTGTGGAAGAATCCAAAAGTAATTGTGAGACTCACAGTTATATCACAGAACATTTTACGTGCATGTCATGCTGTTGAGTGTTGTGTTTTATACTTGGTTATTGTGAGCCATCTCTCTAAAAACAGGATGTTGCCAATTGTTTGAACCAGAACAGTCAACAGGATAAATTGCCTGGTATGTCTAGGGAATGAAGACCCATATCTGCTTCAGATTTAACTTTTAAAAAATTTTGCTTTCCAAAGCAAGTTGCCCTTAATTTGTAGCAATGCTCAGGGTGAGCTTAATGCAGCAGTGCCCACTCTTGATCATTTCATGGTACTGGAACTTCTGCCAGATTGGGAGATATGCCAAGTCTTCTTTTCCTTTTATTTTTTAAGTGTGTTTTTCATCATTCTGAAAGAAAAGGAAAGGGCTTGGAAATATTAAACTCTCAGTGACTCAAAGGCTCAAGATTAAAAAAAAACAAACATAAATGAGGACATGGAAAAAGATCCTCAAACTTATTATTTAGAAGCAATCTCATAATTCTCACAGCCTGACTCAAGAGTTTTTGAAAAATCTAGGTTGTCAAGCAGGTTAAGTACAGTCTTTTCTAAACAGGAGCCAGTTGAAATCTCACAGAGGTTACCAGATCCTCCTGATCAGGTGTTTCTGCACCCTCCCAAAAAGAAGGCTCTGCATAGTTCATGTCCACATCACAAACTCATCTCCATCCTTTGTGTTGATTTCCTCATCTGTTCAGGGCAGCCTGCCGTGTCCCCTGCACTTGGCTGGCTGTTCTGAGCTTCGCTGATTCCTGAAACAGGGAACTTGACACATCCTGGCAAGTTACACAGAGGTGAGCGAAGGATGATCTGCATTTGTGAGGCAGACTGCAAGTGTCTGACATTTGAACCTAATGTTCAAATGTCACCAATCTGGAAGTCAGTCTGACACTATTATTAAAACCAAATCATGACTTTCAAATTTTGAGCCGACCAGCCTGGATATGCCTTGAATACAGAATACAGCAGGGAACAGAGAGGTGAGAAGGTGGTACCAGCACCAGATCACACCCAGCCACATCAGTACCCTTTTCCAACAGCTCAAGCTGGCAGAGAAATTTCTACAGCAGGGGTAAAATATGGATGTGGGCAGAGCATCTTTCTGATGCAGCTAACAAGCATCTGGCACTGCATATAGCCTGTTCAGAGGGAACATCTCCAGGGCTACATGCTGTGCTCTGTGAAGGGGTGGGTGTGCTTTCCCCATTGACTTCTATTAAGAAACAGCAGGAGCAGGATCTGGAGGAAATTGGAGCCAGCATATTGAAAGGTTTACTTAGGCGACACACTGGAAAAACAGCATCTGTGTATTATTTCAGCTAATAAAAAATGAATGTAACAATGTCTCCTGGATGTGGCGGTAAATTTTTCACTGTTGTCACTGAATTCATCAAAATTTGCTTCACAGTAAAGCAATTAATTCCACAATTTGATGGCCGGTGTGTATTGAAAGAATTTGGGGATTATTTTCCTGTGGAAAATTTCCACTTTAGTTGCAAAATATCTAATGAGAACCTGAAAAGCTAACCTTGCTGTGATTCAAGTAGAAATACAGTGTCTGAGCTTGGCATAAGGTTTTAGCAGACAGTAATACTAGTTTGACAAAAACGGTTGCCCAAGAAATACCGGTTCTAAGATTTGAGCACACTAACAGCAATAATCCATAGATTCTTTGAAATTATTTCCCTGGCTAAAGTGTACAAAATGCACAACCACATATCAGTGCAGATCTAAGAGTGCACTTGCAAAGATGCCAGAGAACTGTCAGGGAAATCCCTTAATGCGAACATTAATTAGTATAGAAATAACTCACAGACATAAAGCACTTCAAATAATAATGGGATACCTACCCAAACAAAGGACAAAAAGAGAATATAAGTGGGTGCAACAGACAGTATCTACAGAGATTATCTCTCTGAGGGTACTGATGATCTTCACTTATTTTGCTGTGTAAGAATCATTGGACAAAGCACTTTATTTGTGGTCTGCACCACTCTTTTTACTATCATATTCTTAGTTACTTGGATTTTCTTCAAAAAAAGTCTTGAGATAAAAAGAGATTGGTGTCCTATGAAGCACACTGTGCTTCAACACATTGCAATCTTTCTGATACAGCCACAGCAAATCAATGCTGAAAGATCATTGGATAAACATGTTAGAAAACTTAATAGAAAGTATTTTGATGAATTTCTACTTATCATTACTCAATCAGTGTAGCAAACATGAACAAATTGCTCCCATCTATGAAGATATGAAAAGTTTTGGTGGGTTTTTTTTTTGACCCACTGGCATTTTACACTTGCCCTGCCTTAGAAACAAATAACAGAACAAAGGAAGGGGATTTTGTAAATTTAGTTCTACATTCAGAGACCCCACAGGTGCTCTAGAATGCAGGACAGGAAAGGACTTCCTACATTCTTGATTCAGGTACATGAAATTGCAGGCAAGCACACATCATCTTCCCTTTCTTCAGCAGATAAACATGTTTTCTACTTCTAGGACCTCATCGTCAGAAATGATTCAGACATTGCAGGTATCAATTTGTGTGGGTTTTTTTGTGGCAGGTTTGTCCTCCAGGAAAAACAGCTTTTTTTTTTCTCTCCCAGGATGATCTATCACTTGATGTTTTGTGGACAGCAGTTATCCCCTCTGTCAACCTTCCATTTTGCCAGGCTAAACTCTTTCACCTCTCCTGATGCCAACTCTCGATTCCCTAGTAAGCCTCAATACTCCTGTCTTACACCGGTTCCACTGAGACAAGCCCTCCTAAATACAGGTGACCAGAACCATACACGGTATCTCAGATATGCTTTCTACAACACTGGCACTTCTTTGCTTTCATCAGAAATACACTTTCAATGCATGGATGCTTTGCCAATGCCATGAGGCTCTTTGACAGAGCTTGTTCTGCACACTGACAGCCTCTATTGATTCAGTAAGTGACTGGACTAATTCCTAAGAACAACCCCCCTCCCTGGATGTCAAGGTCTATTAAATACAAAGATAACCACCAATGGCTCATGAAGCTGCATATCATTCCAAGGTACATTGGTAAAGTATCAATACTTACTTTCTTGCTCTTCTGTAGGAATTTGCTCTTGATCAGACTTAAGGTTAGACAGATCTTAGTTTTGACCCAGCACATTTTTAATTTTCACTTGCTTTTTTTTCATCCTGCACTGGTGATCTGTGTGTTATAACTGACTATACATTCTGTATTTTCTCATCATTACTGATTTCAGACTGATGACATCCGAGATTATAGTGAAAAAGTTTGGTTTTAGTCCCTGGAGGAACAAGTTTGCATTTTGACTTTTTGTGTTCTTCTGTTCCAGGCCTCTAGATTATCTGATCCTTCATTCTCTTTATTGACAATTCTTTCTAACTTTTTCCTACAAACAAATTCTTCTTGCCATTACAGAAGATTTGTTCTAGTACCAGGATTCAGTGACATATTCAGTGACATTCATTAAAACACCTAGAAGTTTCCTTCTCCATTCTATACATCCATTTCTCCTTTATCCAGTTCCTTATCACTGTGCAGCTCTTGTGTTTGACTTTATATTTTTCAGACAAATTAATCAAGGTGCACGATTGCATACATTACTGGAGTTCAGTTACATGAGATGTAACATACATCCTTCACCTGGAAAATGACAGATCTCATAAAAAGTAGCATCTGATTACCCTGAGAACTTTGGTATTCCAAGTTAATTCTGCATCTTCAGGGACTCTTTAACTCAAAACACATTCTGTGACCTCACAGACGGTTCAAGTTGAGCCAGAAGCTCTGTAAAGGGATTCACAGGAATGCTGGACATGATCCACACACCAGTCATGGATGGGTCTATCTGTCCACATGGGAAATGTTCCAGCACCTCATCTCCTGGAACCCATGCACAGGCCTCTGCCTCAGCTGCTCTAGCAGACTGCTGGCATCCACTTGTATTCTTTGAGACTTCCTCCACTTATTTCCTTGCTCAAGCAACAGCTTGGGTTGGCGAACAGATGGGTGTACAGACATACACAGCACCAGCTTGTGGAAGAGACAACTTGAGGACATTCTTCCATTTTGTTGCTGTATCATAATGCAGTTCATACAGGACTTCTGTGTGACCCCATACCAACACATCATGCTATTTTCCCAGTCATCCTTTCTGGTTTATATGGTAACAGATACACATCATACCTGTTGCCTGTGACTACTTGTACAGGCATATAAGAAAGCAAACAGTGAAATTATTGGTACACATGGACACACAGTGCTTTTTTCTTCCTCCTCAAATCCTTCCCCAAATTTTTATCTGCAAGTAAGTTTAACTGTACGAGTGACCGTTCTTCTCAAACCTTTTCACATGGGAGTTGGCTCAGTCTGAAATATAGTCAAAAAGACTCTTGCTCTTCACATTAAAAAGAAGAACACCATCAACAACCTTCACACATCCTACATGTGAGGCAGCACAGATAGAGTAATGCTTCCTTTCCAAAGCCCACAGAAAGCACTGAGAGAAGCCAACTCCCTGAAGTACAAGATGAAGGCTAAAAATAGCCCATTAAAGGATTAATTTCAGGATTTTTAAATATAGCTAATTAATATGCATAGGAAAGGCACATGGTCTCCAGGAAGAAGCACACACAATCAGAGAGTCTGCAAGGGAAGGGAGGGGGGCGGGTGACATGCAGGCAGAGTGCCAAAGGAGAGATAAAAGAGGATATTCCCTATATATATCCCTTGGATAGAGAACACGCAACAAAAAAGTGTGTTTCAGAAGAGGTAGAAGCAGAGGGGTGAAACACTTCACTGTTGAAGAGGCAGAGACAACGCAGTGTGACCACAAAGGACAGGATCCTGTGTGAAGAGCACTAAGGACAGTCATGGAGTCTTCAGTATCATCCAAAATGTTACACACAAGGACAGAGAGCCTGATGGTACCAGGGCACAAGGTTTTGTGTGTTAGGGCTCAGTGGTGGAGACACTGTGACGTGAATAGACATAAACATGCTTTGATACACAAAGTGAATTTTAGTGAGGTGGCTTAAGGGCTGAGCACACCACAGAGAGATCAATGGAAGGAAAAGCTGCTGCTTTGGTAGTGACACTGCAGTTGGAAGCTAAGTGCATCATGAACATGCTTGCATGGAAAGCTAGGGAGCAACAGCTGAATGCAAAACTGGATCTCAAGATGGATGGCATGGCAGGGTGTGGACCTGGTGTCATGTGTTGCACTGGATTATGGCACTTCGGAAGCAATTTTCTCTTCTGAAGTAATACTGAAGTAGGTCACTGCAGCCTGAGGCTAAAGCACCCTCCTTGGGTACAGCCTGGGAAAGTTGGGCATTGGATGTAAAGCACTTACACAGGATGCACAGGCTGGCAGTCATGAAAACAAGGTACCACATGAGCAACATGGGTGACATCAGACAGTAAGGATTACCCACAGGTAGTGTGAATTAGAAAGCAAATCTGGTTATTCAGGGGCTGAACTGCAGAACAGAGAACTATAGCAGCAATTCCAGTGAATTTAAAGGTGTAGGGTGAAAACAGGCTCACTTGAAACCATTTCCTCATACCAGTTTCCCTGTAAATAACATTTAAACAATTACAACTCTTTCCATTTCACAGAGGGCAGAGGAATGGACAGACAGACTTAAGTGCCCAATTCACTGGCTACTTAGCCTCAAGAAAAGCTGGAGTTTTAATCTGGTATTGTAAGAAAATTCCACTTTCACACAAGTTTGACAAAAGGGGAGAAATCTCATGATTTTGTGGGATTTTGCTTTCACAGTTGCACAGAAACAGCCTCAGACTGCTGTGCATGCAGCTGCATCTTGAGAACAACCTGAACACTACAGCAACCTGTTAGAAGCAAGCAAGGTGTACAGGGGTTTAACTTTGCAACAAGGGGTCTTGATACATGTTTAAGTTGACAAAGTCCTTAGAAGAGCTGCAGGGGAAAGAAAAGTTGCAGCATCACCAAGCCTATGAAATAGGGTCAGCTTCACAGTTCAGTGTGCCAGGATGTTGCTGTTGGAGGCAAAGGACATAAACCACACCTTTTCACTTAAAGACATTCTTTATTCAATCTTTTTTATATACAATATTATTTTTTTATCTGTAAAAAGTACATATGCAGGATTCCAGGTCAGAGGCAGAAGGTTTCCACATCAGAAGATAGACTTTTAACCTTTTATTATTTTGGAGGAAAAATAATCTGTCAGTTTTAGACAAAGCAAGAAAAAAGGCAGAATGCAAATCCAACTTCCACCAAGCAATTAGGATTAAAGGCAACAATTCACTGTAACAAGTCAGGCTGTCTCCTCCAACTTTGGTGGTTCCCAACTCTTCTGGGCAATTACAGAGCAGTTTGTTAGAAGGCGATGACAGCTGGAGCAGCTCGTGCTTATCATCTCTGCTACAGTCGTACGTAACTTGCAAAAGAGCTTGGGGTTCCTCTTTGTATGGCAACACAAACCCTTGAGTTAGAAGACTGTTTCTCAAAATTCAAGGAGCAAAAGAGGGATGTCTTATTCAGGGTGAACAGATCTCCCAACTACAGTCTGGATCAAGAGCTTGCTTTCACTTTTCTCTGGTATCAAGAAGCCTGTTTCTTATTTGTCCCCTTAAAAACATGGACTAGACCTACCAGGCTCAGTTTGCTAAAAGCCTGTTACTGCAACCCTGAAAATGTAAACTGCCTAACCATTTTCTGTGGATGGCATCTTAGATTGTTGATCCTTTCAATGTTAATGCTATTAACCACCTCTCCATTCAAACTAAGGAGAGTCACGTTATGAAGGTTTATAAAGCATTTCCTCGGGGACAGAAGAGGGGATCATAAACAGCCCAACAGGGCTTTGCTTAGAGGACAGACCTTTAACCTTAAAGGATGGTATTACAGGGAGTATGTAATTACTGTCACTTTTTAGAACCCAGGTAACATTCAAATCCTGTAAAATACTGGTGGGTATACATCAGTCATTGGGAGGTAGAAGACAGTGATCCACAAATTTGGAAGATCATCAAAGGTGTGACTGGAACATGGAACTACTTGCTTTTCCTTTTACTCCAGGGCACCTACTATTTTCCATACTTTTCTGACACATTCAGTTTTAAGGACTACACTGTGCAGCAAAATTAACACAGAATATCATTCAAGGGTTTTGTTTTTATTTAGAGGACAAAGCTAAGAAGTTGACTTCTTGACCGCAGGACACACACAGCTTCAGGGTTGTTAATGGAAGCTGTAGAAATCTGGCCTCTTTGAAAAGTCAAGCTGTAATTGTTAGAAAATAATTTACTGCTGGCAGATCCTGGCCAACAGGCAAGTTTGAGGCTTGGATTAGGAAAAGAACCATACATCCTTGTTTTGACTGCATGCAAACAGGAAGTAGACAATTCTGGGATTTCCAGGCTCTTGCCCAAGTCCAGTATGCCAAAAAATGTACATGATTTTCTGTTCTTTATTTCATTCTGTAAGGGGAAAGGGTATTGTAGAAATTGGTAAAATGGGACAACTACCTAAAGAAAATGAGGATTGTTTTGTTAGAGAGTACAGTGCAAGACTCAGAAACAACTAGGACTAGAAAGTCATTTTGTGCTTAAATTTACACTTTTATCTTCAAGAAAGTAAGTCAGCAGCAACATAATGAAAATGGCAATATTCTGCTGTACCTTATGCACCCAGAGGCAAAACAGTCTGAACTTTGGGTTGCACACAATACCATTCTGCAGATCAGAACCTACTTTTCTGTAAAGGACTTAGAACAAGGGCACATAACTTCAGTCAGAAGTTTCAATATATGTGGTGCTTGGTTATTATGCACAAAACTCGCTCAGAACCCATTACCTCCAAACTCTGCTTGATCTAGGAAATCTCAGGATGAGATTCATGAATGACATAGCAATTAGTCCTTGAAATGCATTATTTTTGATAGACTATGCACATCATTAACTTCTGGAGGGAAAGGATAGTTGATATTTTAAAGAGTGATAAAGTAGAAACTGACTGCTGTTGGGGTAACTGGAAAATAAGAAACAAGTGTCCTTTATTTGGTACCTGCTGCTTATCTACACAAAGAAGAAATAGCAGTACTGTACATCTGCTTTGAGAAAAATACCATCCCATAACAGGAAATGGCTTAGTCCTCAATTCAAGGATTCCTGTGGCAGTGAGTTGACCCATTGGGATTCATGGAGGAATTAATCTGAAGGGTCGCTCTTTAATTCACAAGAGGGGGATGGAGGAGCAGCAACAATAAGAAGCTTGCTGTTCTGGGGACTCCAGAATTCTGTCCTGGACCTTCCTCTGAACAGACTGGCAGCCATTCTACATCTGCATTTACTAGGATGTGTATGGGCATGGCTTTATGGGTTGCTTTTATTTTTCTCTCTTTTTTTTTTTTTTTCAAATAAAACAGAAGAGTCTGCTTTTCCTCTTTCTCCTTTGTACCCAGAGAGACTTAGGAGAACAAGGTAACTGAGTGCAGTTTTTAACAAACAACAGTTCTCATGGGACTGGAAAAACAATTTGAAAACACAACGTATCTGAACTTTGGAAAATGAAAAATGACTAGTTCTTCAGTGAATTACTGAATAATAATTAGAAAAATAAATTAATGTGGGACCAGTAAGAAGAATCCATTTATTAACCTACTTCTAATTTTAAATTAAAAAATACTGGAATCAGTATTATTTACTATATTAATTACTTCATCAGCTCTCAAATTATTTTCAAGATACAGCTGCAATTACTGTAACTAAGTAACCGGTATTAAGATACAAAGGTTGAGATTGGAGCTTGTGGCCAGCTCCATGTCTTCTTCCTCTTAAACTAAAGTAACTAGCTGGAAAAAAGCATCTGATGGCATTTTTATTTAGATCATGTGATGACTTCTATATCTAAGTTAGTATCATAGACAAATGAGGAATAATTTTAGGGAGGAAACTCTACAGTCAGATATAATATGATAGGGAAAAAGGTTTTTATATATAAAACTTCATATAAAAACATTTTTGAGGGGGCAAAATAGCACCCTCCCCCTTTAGATCTGATGGTGCACTGCTGTAGCTCACTAAAGAGTTGATCTATGTCTGAAAACATCATAAAGATTTTTTAAAGACTCAATCTGTGCATGAATTAGGAGGGAAAGGAGCACCTAAAAGTTGTTCTTCAGCAAAGGGGCCAGTCATCATGGCAAAAAGATCTGAGAACTATACAGGGGAATAAAAAGAATAATTTGAGCTGGAACAAGAGTACGAAGAGATTGTGAAGGACAAAACTGAAAAGACACAAAAGCTGAAAAGACCTGAAAAAAAACAAACTTCTTTTGGCAAATAAGTGAAGACTGAAGCGGACTGCATTTAAGTGATACTGTCCAGCCCAGCCATGGAGTACTTGAAAATAACGCCATGCAGGTAGCAGCACCTCATTCCTCATAAATTAATGAAAGAAGAGACTCTTCAGTTTCTTTTTCCACTCATATGTAAGGGATGTTAAGTTGCATCTTAAGGAGATCATGTTGCATTTGTACTGGACCCCCCCAGAAGAACAGCAAGTTTTGTAAACTAAATAAAAGGCAATTTTAGGCTTCTGTCATAAACAACCTTCAAAGAAGGTTCTATGAATAGAATTCAAAGAACGAAATGTAACTTTTAGGAAAAATATAGATTGTGTAGAATAATATAAAGCAACAAACTCCAGCTGCTTAGCTCAAGAAGAGCTTTTTTTAGTTCCATATGTATCCTTCTATATAAATCACGAGATTGTTTTTCTTAAGTTGTCATCTCTGTTTATTTAGCTAAAAGAACCATGACTGAGAATGGTTTTTTTCATGTGAAATGATTTGTGAGGAAGGGAAGTTTAGGCTCCTTCCTACCCCTGCGATATACTCCAGACTCTGTGACTGTAGCTTGCCAAATGAACTAAGCCCACGCTGCTGACAGTGAACTACAAACCAAATGCTTACTAATTGTTTTTTCTTTCTGGATGTAAGCATTATTTTGAAAAGGGAAAATGAGGCAGTACTGTTTATAGTTTAGAGTTTAGCTTTAATAGCTTAGAGGCCCTGAGAATGGCTGCCAGTCTGGACAAACAGATGCTCCTTAGAAAATTCAGACAGGTACAGAAAAAAGTTCAAATCCTGGTGCTGCTGGTGTAGTGATGTCACTTTTTGTTTTTGTTTCGTTCATGCCATCATAAAAAAAAAAAGAAAAGAAAAGAAAAAGAAAACCTAGGTATTTGGAACCCACCCGATCTGAAGAGGTGACTGGTGTGTTGTTCCTTGCAACAGTGAACAGCAACAGCAAGTTCCTCTCCCCAGATGGGAAAGCCTCTTCTTCCTTAAGCTGCTGCATTAATATTATCAGTAGATTCCATGTCTTGCTAGGGTTCAAAGCATGTGAAGTCTCTGTCCTGCAAAAATCACGCTGACGTGTTTTGGTCATGTATAAAACAGAACTTTTAACTTATCTATATGTTGAAGAGCTTCATTTCTCACGCTGGTACTTGCTTGACTTGGAGGTCTAGTTTTACCAAGCGTCTGTCTGTCTCCTCTCCTGCTTAAAGTCTCAAGTGGTCCATGTAAACAAAACAGAGCTGAAAACAGTCTCTCTTCCTCCTCATAGAGCTGTTTTTATCGATATGCAGGATTTCCTGACAGTGTGGTGTTGGCTAAATGTAAAACAGGCAGAGGATGAGCTTCTGTGTTAAAAACCCAGTTGTCTAATGGTAGAAGATCATCGTTGGAGAAAAGCAGATACAAATACCTAAAAATCAAGACAAAGAGGAAAAATGGGTATTAAAGCAGAGCAACAGGCAGGCAGGGGCAACACAGCAGTGTCAGGCCCCACCATTCAGCAGCTAAAGATATAAACAAATTACTTGCTTTCAACCTTTGTACAGCACCCACATAACCTCTCCTATTATAATGACCTGGAGAGTCATTTTTATTATGATGAAGGCCTTCAATGAAAAGTTGTTATAAAGACAGCATTTTAATCTTTCCAAGAAACTCTTGTTTTTAAGTCTCCTTTCCAAGACTTGCAATGGAAAACAAATATAAAGACACCTAGCACAAGGATTTGGAGGACAGGGGAGCAGAGAAGTAGTTGCCAAAACTCTTCTTAACAGAGTAAACCCACTTGGAAATTACTAATCCTCTTTAAGCTAAATCAAAGATTTCACAGCAGCACAAGAAAAGCCACTAAGCCATGGCAGACACTTGACTTGTCATCACTCTTCTGGAAGCTGGTTCAGCTTCTGGTGGGAGGATATGGGACTATATACTGTGCAGAGTGGTTTCATAAATATTGTACATTGTAATGTAATGCAAAGAACATGAAGTATGTAACAAAATTAAGGTTATTGGACATACACGGGAAAAAAGTATTTCTTGTTTCTTTTTTCTTAAGACACACTGTTGAATGTGGCTGTGCTACACACTGTAGGAGGTATTGGTAGTGAAGATTTCTGTCAAGACTTCTTAACTCTACTGCTAAAATTCAAGACATTTCCCTTGTTACAGAAAAACTGACTGTGTGAGTGCAAGCGCAACACCATGGTGTACAGGACCTCTCATCTCCTGCTGCAGCTTGCTTTCCTGTCATCCAGAAAAAGTCTTGCAGCACTTGACAAGGAGGGGGTATCATTCCCATTAGTGGGTTCTGTCACATCCAAAATGTGCATACACATTGTTCTGCTGTTACTTCATGCTCTCTCCATCAAACACTGGTAGTGTCTGCTGCCTACAGTCATGTGTCACTGCCTGATCATTTCTCCCACTGCCTTTATTTGCCAGCTCTATCCACAGCACAACCCAGTCAGTGGAGCACTACTTTTTCCTCCCTTCCTCACCAATTAACTGTTTACGGATAAAAATTTCTTGCTGAGATGATTCCATTTTGTCGTGCATATCTCTTTCTCCACACTTTTCATTTGTCTTTAAAGCATCATGCCTTTCCCTTCCTCAATACTCCTGCCTTGCTCTCTCCTCTGCAGCTCTACAAACTCTCTTTTGCCACAGCAGCAATGTTTCATCTTACTCAAACTCACTTCCTCATTTGATTCACACTTTTTCTTTGAATAACTGAAGCAACCTATTTCTACATCTTGCTCCTTCCCACTCAACAGGTACCTTCTTGCCAGGTACTGCCCAAAACTCTCATAATTTCCTGTGTTATCCTTAATGACTCAAAGTATCTGAGCAGCAATAATGCATGTTTGGGAGAGTTATCAATTTTGAATTTAAGGGGAATGAAGATGCAGAAGTGATCATTAATAGCAGGAAAGGTTACAGCAGGCATTCCATAACACACATTTTATGCCCCTCTTCTAAGGGACATCTTCATTTTCCTCCTGGCATTACACCCATTATGTCTTTATTTTTATTTGAGCTATCTTGACCTTCTGTTCTCTATTTTATCTCAATGTGAAACCAGTTTCTGGTTTGGCTATGCCAATTGCATCACTGTCAAACATCTAACATCCAGCTTTTCAATAAAACTTTGTTTTGTCCCACAGTCAGGAAATTATCCAAACCAAAAGCCAATAAAAATTTCTGAGTTCTCTCCTAGAACTGCTACCTTCTGCAATGCTTGCACTACAGTATATCCAGTTACTGAGTGTCACATCAGTGAATTTTCAGATCTCCTTGTGATTATTTAAGATGCAGACAGGATTCTGGTGATACATCAGAAGTCAGCCTTGTCACCACAGAAGTCCCTTAGGAGCAGATTTCATTCTCTGATTTGGCTTTTATAGGCAGATCAACCATATAACATCAGCTCCTGGGGAGGTATTGTTTCTCTGACTGGACCTGTTTGAAACTGCTGCCTCTCTCTTTGGGAACATAGCTTTTAGTCTCCAGAAAATGAACTTGAAAGATTAAATGAAATAAAATTAAAAAAGTCAACAGAGCAGGTAGCAGTACTTGACTTTCTTTTTATAATGATAACATAGGGAAAAAAAGTATTGTGATTATGTAGAGGAATTTGATAAGAAGCCAGCAGATCGACACTATTCCCTTACAGATAATGAACTTGGAGTCCCTTCTTGTCAGTGAAACACATTGTGGTGCAAAAAATAGGCACCAGTACTGCCACTTGCAGGATCTGCTTTCTCCCCTGCTCCATTTTGTGCTCCCAGTACCACAAATTAATCTTCAGATACATAAGCTACAGCAAAAACTTGTTAAGCCACTGCATTCTTCTAGAACTTAGATGCCAGCTTTTACCGGGAGATGCAGGAGTGAAGAAGACTTACTTCAAGGTTTCAGCAAGGAAAAAGCTCTGCTGTACGTCATCGTATGTAGGAGATGAGGAATAGACATCCTTGACACCAGAAAAGCCACCACTAACTCGGCAATACTTGTCAATTGCCTGCAAAGAGGAAGGGAAAAGACATAGAGAATGTAATTGTAGAACAACATTTGGGAACATTAAAGAATCAGGCTCATTCAATAAAAGAGGTGGTTCTTTCCGTGCTACATTATTCTGCTGTGAATCTCCTTGTCAGAGGATGTTATGGATGTTAACATTTCATGCTGACCAAAAAAAAATAAAAAGGGACTGGACACATATAGAAGTAGCATCCCTCCAGGGCTACTAACAACACTGCATTTGGCAAACTGCTGCATGCTAAGAAAATATTCCAGGGAAGAACACTTTCTTTCCTGGGTATTTACTGTTGGCTGGTATCGATGACACGACAAGGACTTTTGTCCTGAGCTTCTACGGCTCCTCATAGGCAATATCGAGTAGAACATCCATCAGTCAAATCAATGCAATATGTACTACTGTGTGCATAGGAAGATCACAAGCATTCCTGGATTTTGCAGCTGGAAGAGTCTGAAGAGTTATAGGAATTCTGTGACTAGTAGTCAGTCACAGAGACTTATTGAAAGTACGAATAAAATACCGTACTCATCTTTAGCAACTGTTGATTTCATCTTATAAACTCTTCTAGTTGGTACTTTTTCCGCACATTTCCATCTCCTACATATGCTTTTCTCTGTTTCCCCTTTATAGAGCTGAAACTCAAGTCAGCTTGTGTGCTGGACTGCGGAAGAGCTCTTTTTCATTAAAGCATGAAGTTTAAAACTGTAAACATTCTATGCAGAAAGGGACCAATGGATCTGCGATTCACAAACCACCCAGCTCCAACACAGTACTGCAAAAAGCACAATGGAAGAGGAGGAGACTGGAAAGAACATGTTAGTAGCTCAGGGCACCTCTCGCCTACGCTTTCATTATTCCACTCGCATGCACGACCTTACAGCACACAAGGATATCAGCCATTAAAACTGGCTCCAAAGAAACGACTCTGAAATGATTCACAGGTTATTTGTGCCTCCCTGCTGCTTTGACTGTGCTTCCTCAGCAGACACCAACTCTTTTAATAGATTCATGCAGGGACAGAAAAGGAACAGGGGTGAAGGGAAATGTTTGGCTTAGGATGTCTGTCATTACCAATGACTGAACGCAGCTACCTGTAGTTCAGTAATCTATGATTCAGCTCGTTAGCCTGCATGAAGTTTCTCTCCACATGGTGCTTTAGGCCCAGGTTTTTGTTAATTCTGATTTTTGCTAGTTCTACTCAACAGAAGCTGAGGGGAGTCAAGGCAGGGGAGGAAATAAGTTTTGAATGATGTGCCTTTTATACAGAGAAAACAGATTCAATCAAAGCTACCTCTTCAAGGTCCTTACTATTGCCTTTGCATACTAGAAATACTGGGAAACAGAGAGTAATTTTCCATTGGACAAATGCACAAGGAATGCTAGCAGATGCCATCACCGAAATCAGGATGAAAAGTAAAAAGTTGAGCAAGATACCTAGGGCAGTAAGTCATAGCACATCAGGTACGACGGCTAACCTCCTGCTAGTATACACTCTTATTCTGTGGAAATGTGAGACTGTTCATAAAAAAAAGAATAATCCAGCCTGGACAAAGTTCTTTCAAGTTCCTAAAGAGCAAGGTTTTTAAAGAAGCAAGAGGAGATGTTACTGGGATGGTCGTGGCTCTAGAGCCTGAGCTTATGCCAAGAAAGATACAGTGTTTCTGGGTAAAATCTAATTCTCACTGTAATTCCTTATCTCAAGCACAGCTTTCTCCAAGCTTGAGAGAGCCTGAGCTCTCTTTTGGATGGCAATGATTGCTTTTTTGTTGGGATCTGAGTCTAAAAGGAGGAAGTGTCTGGATGAATTCTTTTCAAATCCGGTTACTGGTGCAGGGTAGAGCTACACTGAGACTATTCACATGCTGGGATTTGGGTTGACCAGGTTTTCTCTACAGTCTGGAGAGAAAGGTGTACATGACACATCTAGTTCAACAGCTCAGCCAACTTCAGAAGACATAATGCCTGTGGCTGTTTATGGAACCATTTGCATGTTCCTCTCCAGAAGTCCTACAGCCTCTAGGCAGGTGTCATATGAATAAACAAGAGCCAAAGCACTTTTCCTTTATAGGCAGGAAAGAAAGTGCCTCCTCTTGCCACTATCCCCTTTTTATAATACTGCAGAACACAACCTTGCCTCTGCTCTGAGGAAGGTCCAATGGTTACAACTTCTGCCAGAATTTTAGCATCCGGAGTCTGATCACGCAGGAGTTTCTCTAGTCAACCATTCAGCAACCCCGATGCTGTGTGCCACAGCTTGGAGAAGTGAAACTTGCTAGTGACTATGGCAAACGGAAAACAAGGAATAAATGGTACCACTGTTAGGACACCGTCTCCTTCCTCCTAAAGAATTAAATCCCCATGTCAGTGTAAGAGACAAATCTTGTTTATTTTGGAGAGTGTACATAATGCATAGCATTGAGATCCTGCTCTGTGCTGTAGAGGCCTCATGTTTGGGTAACTACGTGCAATGCTGGTGAAGCTAGCAGGCCTACAAGCCTGGAGAAAGAAAAAATGTGATCTATATTAACTTTCTTTTCCTTACGATGACCAAGTAGCCTTGTACCTTCAGAAATTTCTCTTTGGGAAGGCAGACTCTGGCTTAACTTGTGTTCAGAATGGGCAAAGGATTTACCCTGGTTGATCAGAGGTCTAGGCAGTACAGGTCATAATGAACTGCAGAGGAAAAAAGCCTCTGAAAGACTGCTATACAGCTATTCATCCAAATGTAAAATTTTAAAATATAAACAAATAAAGTGCCCTTGATTCAGACATGTACAGAACTTCAGGACACTAGCTGAAAAACTTGGTGCCGTAGACAAGCTGCTTAAATGCCACTTGAAATTTGCAGTGTACTGCTTTCACACAGACCTCAGAGTACTCAGTGTAGCAGCACGTGATCTGCCACTGGATATACTTTCACTCAAGAGCTGAAGCCCAGTCTGCCTGATGAAACAATGCTAAATTTACTGCACCCCAGAATACAGAGAAGCCTTAGATGACTGGAAGGGTATTAAGGTAATGCTACTATTATGAGGCTTTGGCAGACAATAATTTTACGATGGCATACCTGATGTTAGTTCCAATCAATTACAGAAACACGTTTAAAGATATAGAAGAATTAGAGGATAATTGACAACATGGTTTTATAGAAAACTATTTTGCTCACAAGCTTGATTTCATTCATTGAGAACTACAAATTTGACAAATAAAGGTAACTGCAGAGTTGTAATAAACTTAAATGCTTCTAAGGCAATTGACATGGTACTTTAAGATATTATCAGAAGACACTACAGCATATCAATATAATTCAATTTAAAGCTGACTGACAGTGCTCTAAGAACAAACTGTTAATGCAAAATCATCATGAAATAGAGCTGCTTTTCACAGAGATCCACAAGGAGTGGTCTGAAGTTTTATCAATCACTGCAACACTGCTGCTGGCAAAAATGACATAGGTAAATAACAGCAGTGTAATCTGGAGGTAACTGGGTGCCAAAGAAAATGAGTTTCATATAGTCCTAAATCTAGTCATAAAGGCTGTGTAAGTGCAGAACCAGGCTAGCCTGGCAGGTAGAGACACTTCAAAGACTTCCATGGCCACATAAGACCATTTAGTCTGAGTTCCTCCTTGCTTATTGTGGCAGATGCACACACGGGGATGGTAGAAAGTAGCAGGGATGTAGTTTTATTTTTGCACAGGGCTGTGGATGAAGTCAAAACTGGAATATGCAATTCTAGAATTCATTTTTAGAAAAGGATGATGCACTAATGTAGGTGCAGGCATTTGGAGAAAATACTTTACAGTGAGAGACAATACAATTTGTTTAGCATCTTAAGTAGAGTCAGTAGTAAGTTTATTACAATCTATGAAAACTCTTTGGAAAGAAAACGTGAGGGAAATAAAAGACATTTTAATATGGAATAGGAAGTCATAGGAAAATCCAGTGACTGAGAGCTGAAACCAAGCAAAATCCAATGGGAAATAAAGCGTGGGGTTTTTTTCACAGCAGAAGTAATTAAATAATGGAACAAACTACCAAAAGAAGTGGATTTTGTAGTTTCATCTATTCAGATTAGAACAGAAGAATATGCAACAGTGTACTCTTGACAAATACAAGTGTCTCAGGTCAAAAATGACACAAACTGAAATTTCAGTGCCTGAAATGTACAGGGAGGTCAGAACTGACCTCAGTTCCTTGAAAATAAAATTTGAGAGTCCTCTAGATTGGACCCCAGCTCCCTCAGTTTCTCTGAGGGTGTTGCATGTGTGACTTTTCTTGACTATGCTAACAACATGCCAATAAAAACTGTGCCAGTTTCTTCACCAGCTGTGGTACTCACAGCTTCTAACCCATGAGACTGTGAAACCAAGTTTCTTTTGCCTCCAACCTATGTGTGGCTCTTTTCTGTCTACCGTACCTCACTAGGTAGGATCAGAATGGCTTGGGTTGGAAGGACCTTAAAGATCATTTAGTTCCAACCCCTCTGCCATGGGCAGGGATGCCACTCACCAGATCAGGTTGCTTGGAGCCCCATCCAACTTGGTCTTGAACATTTCCAGGGACAGGACTTCCAAAACCTCTCTGAGCAAACTGTTCTAATGCTTCATCACCCCCAACAGAGAATTTCTTCCTCACATCTAATCTGAATCTGTCTTCTTTCAGTTTAAAACCATTGCACCTTGTCCTGTCACTATTCCTCATATAAGAACTCCATCTCTCTCATTTTTATGAGTCCCCTTCAGGTACTGGAAGACTGCAATGAGTTCTCCTCAAAGCCTTCTCTTCTACACGTTAAACAACTCCAGCTCTCTCAGCCCATCTTCGTAGAAGAGATGCTCCCGCCCTCTGATCATCTTCATGGCCCTCCCCTGAACCTGCTCTACGAGGCCCACATCCTTCTTCTGCTGTAGGTATTTTCATTCCATTTTACCATCAATCCTCAACTGCCCTGAAATTAGCCCAAGTTTGAGGTCTTGACCAATACAATTATTCTCACTGTTAGTAGAAACTCTGAACCTCTGCAGCCTTTGTGGCACAATCCTACTTAGATACAGAAGTCCACGAAAAATATTTGAACCTTTCATTCACACAGCTTAGATTAGTAATTGGCTTTACATGCCTATTGTGAAGTGGTGGCTCTTATTGCTTTCAAATAATCAACCTAAAAAGGATTTTAGTAATTTTCTGTATTTACCCTGAATATCTTGCATGCATATTTCTGTAATACTTCAGCCAGCCCCCCAGCACACCATCATCCAATTTGGCTGGCCCAATACAATTGAGATGAACGTTGTCTCTAGTGCTAAGTATAGTATCAAGGAGAATTAGCCTTTTATTATTAGGAAAGAGAGATCCTGTCACAGGGATTTATGATCACTGAGGGAATGTGAGATTGAACTTCCTGTTTTCCCCACCCCAGAGACACTGGATTTGAAGAGATGTGACAAAACAGGCCTTGGACAACGCACAGCATCTGCACTAAAGTGTCCAAGTTTTGTCCAAAAATCTAGATAACAAAGACAAAAAGAAGTTGTGAATGGTGAAATAGATAAAGTACAGTACAATGATCTGCACACACACAGAGTCCAGCTCCCCGTGCAGATTCTTATTATAAAAGGCAGAGAGATCTGGGCTGGGACTGCTAAGAAACTTTAGAAATGCAGTTTATTTAAAAGCCAGGTGATTCTGCAAAGTATCCTGGAACATCTCTGAAGAATTTTTAAAATGACAGAGGTAGACATCCACTAAGTCGGTGAACTAACCCAAATCCATTCTGGCAGGGATGTAATCATCCATTCAAAGAAGCAAACGAGGGAGACCACAAGAACTCAGCCATCAAACACCAAGTTACACCATGTTCAGTATAGAAAAATAAAGCTATTTAGAACTCAGAAACAAAACTCCATTTCCTAAAAAGTTCAAAAGAACTACTAGATTTCTGATGAAGAAACTGTCATTCACCACGAGAAGTCTGTAACACCGATTGCCAAGTATGCTTCAGAGGTTGAAAGGCAAAAGGAAAGCAAATTCAGACAGTGTTGTACAAGAGCATTAAGCCAACTGCTCTGTGTGTCACACCAGATTCTTCTCTATTTATAAGTGGAGAAATAAACACAGCCAGATCTGTGTAGGGTACAGAAGAAGGAAAAGCAGTGAGTAGGTGTGAGGAATAAACACAAGAAATTATTTTCTATGTGCAGTGAACAGAAAACCCTGGGGAAGAAAAAGCCTCAAGCTTCTGTGTCAGTATGAGGGTGGGGTAAGAAAATTTGTAATTGTGGGAAGGAGGGGTTTGCAAAACTATTTATGAAGAGGTCAAAAATATTTTATGGCTATGTTGGATAAAGAAATCTTTTATTAAGGAAACAAGCAAAAGAAGGTATTCTGTAAGGACAGAGGCAATTAGCACACAGGTTGCTTGATTTACAGAACTTTGATGTAGGTTGACAGAAGGATAAAATAAAATCCTACCCCTAACACAGAGAAAATTGGAGGCAGAAGGGAGGAAGGGAGTGTTTGTTCTGAAAGCATTAACAGGACCAAGATATGAAAGCAAATGGAGAAAACTGAACAAAACACAATTAAAAGATATGCTTTGCAGTGTGCTTAAGAGACTGATACTGTACTGAAAACCTTTATATTTGTAAATTCTTTAACCTAGTACAAAGCACCCAATCAGCTTAGATCATCCAGCCATAGTTTCTGGTAGGAGCTGGTGTTTGATGTTTTGGAGACAGCAGCAATGCATTCTGGAATACAAGTGTGACAAATGTGAAACCTCTCTCCAGAATAACGTAATGCCGGTTGTAACAAAACAGACTGCAATGCAAAACCTCACTAAGACACAACCATAATATACTTGGACTCTTAAAATACCTGGACTCTTCTATATGGTTGCAACTGTGCTGAGGGACAGATAATAATGAACTTGGCTAAATATTCTGAACCTGACTTAACTATCTTCCACTTGAATACAGGCATCTCAACAGATCTCTTCCTCTAAGTACTTTGTCTCAGTGTCTTGCATCTGGAGCAAAACTGGTTTTCACCTGCAAAATAAAGCTTATCCAGCCCCCTTTGTCTCTTCCTCTGCTCTTTCCTCATCTCGTTTGGCTGTAGTCAAAATATTTCATTACTGTCTTGTTACCTTTAATGTTTATTCTCATCTCTGAAACTGGCTTTGAGCTGTTTCCAAAGACTGCTGGAGCGGTAGCAGGGAAGCAGAGGCGCTCTCGGGGGCTGTGGACTACTGATAACAGTAGGAGTCATGACCAGTGGATTCTATTTCCATGCTTAAAACTCATGAGCTGTATAATGCTGAATGCATCTCTCAACTGTGCATCTGATTCAGCAGCTGTGAAACAGCAGTAACTGTGTGCAGCCCTTAGTTTACAAGAAATCACAACAATCAAATTGAAGCATTTCAGTACCACAAGAATAATGTGGCTACAAAGGAAAAATACACAAAATTAAATTAGAGATAATTAATACAGTTACCTGTGTTGCCTCCCAGCCCCACTGCCTGTACTTGGGATCATGGGTGAATCTCCACATATACCAGTAGGTCTCAATCACTTCTGGCCTTAGGATATAATACTTCTCATTCTGCCGCACTGCCACTGCCTCTACACCACCATCAAATTTGAATGCTTCTGGGCCCAGCTTTAATGCTGCAGAGGAAAGAAAAAAAAAAAGGAAAGAAGAGTAAGAAAAATTTATTCCATACCAATCTTTGCAGGAAGGATGGGTAGGAGACTGCTATATCCCAAGATTGTGAGAAAAACAGAAACTAGCTTGTCTTTAAGCAGTCTCATAAATATTTCCTATTGTTGAGGCCTATAATTTTTCTTATGAATAATTTATCCAATTCCTGTGAGAAAACTACCTATTTTGACAAGACTACAGTAATCCTCTTCAAAAATAATGAAATGCTAAGAATATAAACACACTAACACATTCAATTACAGGATAAAATTCAAGTGACCGACACCAGTTCTTTACAAGCAAAAGAGGAAAAAAAAAAAAGGGTCAACAGAGGTTTTGATGTCCTTTGATCCCATCTAGCACAGCAGGAAAAGATGTTGGAACTAAACCAGGTAGCACCATCCCAAATAATCTGTATCTTTACCTAAGCTGTTGGTTTAAGGAAGTGCTGCAAGGCCACTGTAACTGATATGCTTCCTGCTGTGATTCTCAAGTTTAGGGTTTACAACTGGGCAATGAAGTCTTAACTACACCTGAAAATAAATCTCCAAACTATGAGATTCACTATTTCAGCCTTTAAAGGAAGTTGTAAAGGTCTTGTGCCAGCATCTAGAAGACTATTCATATAAAAACGAGGTACCTGTAGAAAAACTGTCTATAATATGAAGTTGCAATCATATATATATATTTTATTATACAGCTACACATTATTCCTCAAATCCAACATTAATAATGCACTTTTATCTACAGCTGCACCTCACCTTTTGTTTTGGCAGAGAATTTTTAAGGCACTGAACTTTGAAGCTGCACTCCAGCTAATTAACTGTGTAATTCCTATGGGCTAGAGGTTCAAATTAGCCATTGTCTCATGGGCCTGAAAGCGGAACCTTAGAATACTACAACAAAAAATGTGAGCAACTCCCAGTGCATGCCCCAGCAGTAAATCTCAAAAAAAAGTCCCTTAATCTTCTTGTTTCAAGGGAGTATGGTGCTGGATGCCAAAAGAAAAAAGCACCATGTATTTTCAGCCATATACACTCCATCAAGAAACCTTTATGGTACTTCTTTCAAAACGGACCACTTTATCAGTTTCAGTACAAAAATTACACAAATTTCACTGCAAAATGATAGGTTAGATACAGAGTTCTACCTATCCAAAATTAAGAATTAAGAATGGTCATACCAGACCAGATGGAGTTCTTTCTGTTTCAGAATTATGTTTCCAACAATGCCCACAATCAGACATAGATGGGGAAGTGGAAGAACAGGGGCAGCATATGAGATACCTTTTTCTAGCTTTCCTACCAGTCTCTAAGTTTTTGAGTTCGAGGTTTCTCCCAAACTAGACATACTTTTTTTATGTGGTCAGTAATTCTTAATAGATTTATTTCTCAAGTACTTATCTGATGTGCCCTTAAACCTGTGTAAGCCTTAAGTATACAATACAACCTCTGCTAAGGTTGTCTCCACATCGCTAATACCTGTTTAATGCAGACCCTGACTGATTTTGCAAATCTGCTGTACCGCACCTAGAATGTCCCTTTTCCACATTGAATAATACTATCCAATTCTGCTGTAACTTGAATGGAAACTGTTCCAAGCCTTTAGTTTTTCTTCCTGCCTTTCTCCACAACTCTTCCAATTCTATTATATCCTTTGTAAAATGAGAGGACCAGCCTGAATATAGCAAAAAAAGTGCAGCCAAGATGAATACAGTGACATAATGACATCTTCTATTTTGTTCTTTCTCATTTTGTTTTTCCTGAGTCCTACTGAGCTGACATTTTCATAATCTCAAGAGCAATTTCCCAAATTATAATGGTCAGTTAACAGCTCATTATTTAATATGTGAGGTTAGGAATAATTTTTTCATAGGTTCTTCACTTTATATTTAACTACACTGAATTTAATTTAGTAATTTATTATGCAATTATTCAACCTCAAAAGGTCCTTGTGTAGTGCTTTCTTTGTTATTACCGGCACACGTACCTTACTGTTCATGGCCTTTTCTGATAATTTATATATGTATATATATTTTATTTATATACATATTAAAATGTAAATATACTACACATTAGTGTATTAATACAAGTGTATTAATATACTGTACTTTTATAAACATCTAACACATAATGTATATAAATACACTATACATTTTACACATCTATATACATATGTGTATAAACATGTATCAAATATATCAAAGTACCACTGGTTAACCACCACTTATCCATTGCAAGAGCAGACTATTTACCTCTACCCTGTTTGTTATACTATACCCATTTTTTTCCCTCCATGCAGGTACTTTCTGCTTATGCAGCAGCTGCTTAACATCCCTAACAGGCATTAGTAAAATACTTCTGAAAAAGCCTTTTGGAAATCAGGTAAACATGACAACTACTTTACTCTAATCCGCCAAAGCAGCTGGATTTCAGGCAGTTCTGGTGACACATCATCTACAGAAACTGTGATGCCTTCTCTTGCTTGTAGCCTGTTTGTGCATTAAATCTTTAATTATTTAATCATACCTATGCCTAATGCTATTGGGCACTATCTTTGTACTTTTCTCCAGGTGTTTATTTCACCAAACTCTTTTATGAAGCTTTCTGAAGGCACTATATGCCTTTGCTAATCTGTTGTCTATCTCTCCATCAATCTTACCATCCAAGGAGATGAGACTACATAGGTAACTAAACATGATCACCAGGTATTTACTGAAGTTTATTATAAGCATCCTAGGAAGACACAAGAAAGGACAGCTCTAGTTGGTTTCTCTAAAGAAAAGAGCTGCCTAACCCCAGCACAATCTCAGCACCTTTCTGTCTCTTCTGGGGATGCCAAATTGGGCAAGAGTTCTCCCAAGTCCATAGGAAAAACAGATCGACTCTCCCCTTTGCTGGCTGAAACATAAACCTATCAGCTGAACCAGGATGACTGTCTTCCCTCTGAAAGAGGTTTTTTTCTGCAATCATCTAGTTCTGTCATTAAAGTGTACAATTAAGTCTCAAATCCTGCTGTTAAAGCATAATGAAGAAGTCGACATTTCGCACATGTAAGTTCTTTATTTTCTTTGAAAAATCAGTCCAAAAAATAAAAACCAAAACACCCAAACAAAAACAATCCACATTCCTGGGACTGCATGACTGAACAAAAGAAAATGAGGGCATTGCAAATTTATAGCTGTCTGTAAAACTTTCAGTCTTGCTTGCATGTGTGTTCCTATACGGTCATTAAATATGTAATCAAAACTTTTATCTCCCCCATCTTTTGACTTATTTAGGGTACAGAATAAGCATCTGAAGGAATAAAATTAGGTCTGCTCAAACAACTGTAAATTTAGCATTGCTTATTTTTAAATGTTGAATTAAACATTTAAATGCAATTTTTCAGAATGCAACAATAGCTACTACGTCCTTCCTTTGTTCTTAAGCATCCTCATATTTTTTTTTAATGCTGTTGCTACCCAAATAAAATTATCACTTCTGTGACTGAATTATTTAAAAAGACAGGCAACTATACAATGATACTATGGAATCCTCTGAATAAATACATGAATTCTTATCTTAAAATTGCTTGAGTTTTAGTTACCATTACTTCTACTGCGAAGTTATTTCAGAAGCTCACTTCTCTGATGGCTACACACAGCCATTTCCAATTTCCAAACTACATTTATTCATAGTGAGCTTAAAAATCTTGCTCTTGTTACAACTGTGATCTTTTATATCTTAAAAAATAACTATTTCTTTTCAGTGTTTACCCTTGAGATGACAATAAATTTTGTCCCTTCTTTGGTATTATTTTTCTAGCCTGAGCAGGCTGATCTGTCTTAATTTCCCCATTGAAAGATACAAGTTCTGTCACTTTAATTATTTTTTTGGTCCTTCTCCTCATTTGTTCTGTTTGAAATTCAGATTTGTACAGAGTATTCTGGGTGACAAATTACACATGCCTTCTAAGGCAGTCTTAATATTATCTAATCTCTGTTGAAAATTCTCCTTCTGATACAGACTAGGACTGCACTGGCATTTTTCAACTCCCAGTTCAGAGAAAGAGCTCCTGCCTTTTTCTAGTGAACTTATTTCTGACAGTCCAGTTCTCAAAATCTTCCTGCTTACTGTTCTGAGACTCTTCCATTTTAATTACGTCTTACAACTTTGTAGTCACTCTAAGTGCAATCAGCACACTTCAATTTTATGCATCAAGGTCACTACTAAAGACATAAAACAAACCTGGTCCAAAAGACTGACCTTGAGAAACTTCCAGCCCAACAAGGAAGTCTGATATTGCCTCCTCACTAGTCAAGTCTTTGGCCTTCTCACAGTCTGTATACCAGTTTTCATCCTCTCTAGTTCAGTTGTACTTACCCAGAATGCACTATTACTAAAACAGTAAAAAGTATATTTACAAATTTTTCACTCTATATAACTGTAAGAACAATACACATGAAACAAAACACCCTACATATCTGTGAGGACAAGAGCTCACACAAATTGCTTCCTCCCTGTATCCATATAACCTATCTTCGCTGACTGACCCAAAAATAAGGATAAACATGCATGAAGGAACCATATTAAAGTCTTGTTTTACGTTTACTCACCATGATGTAGAGTAGAAGTAAATACATAGATATTAAAATTTACACCGGTATAAAACTAGAGCACGTTAGACAAGGCATAGGTCCATAACAAATCCTAAAAATAATTACAACAGTTGCTGTAGTCCAGCTATTGAAATAACTAGATTAACAACAGATCTTACTTGTCCTGTCATACGACTCATGACATGTATGTGCAATTTCAGCTCCAAGCTGCAAATAATGTCCAGCTTTATCATCTCTGGAACCATCTGCTCCAAGGGCAAACATTCCCCCTGCAAAACAGGTCAAATGGCCCATCTTTCTTTCAAGATGCCCGTTCTTCCACTCTCCAATGAAGGTCAGTCCTCCATTGGACTTTCTGATGAGATGTTTTTCTATGGCCTACAAAAAGATTAAGAGAACTTTCAAATATTGTTTCACATGCAAGCTTTACATATTAACTCTCCTTCAAAGAACAAAGTACTGTGTTCAAAATAAAAAAAAAAATTTCTCCATCTTTCAAATTCACTTCTGAGCAAATTCACTTCTGAGGAACAAAGAATATAATTTCAATGCACACAGAAAAACACCCTAACTGCTAACAATGCTAATGAAATCAAACATAGGAAAATCACAGCATAGATAACATTGTACTTTTAGTTTAGAATTCAGCACTTATTTTATGGTTCAAACAGTATTTGTCTACCTGTTACTTCTGAGAAGTACCCTTTTGTTCCTCTGTACACTCTGTGCCTACTCAGAAAACACGACCATGTTGGAAACTTTTGATCAGCAACATATGTAAAGGCAGCACCTGTACCCTCAGTCAGCGACAGGAATGCACCAGCCACCTTCTGGCTTCTCCAAAGCAGTTCACTGATTACACATGCTCAAATGATGGGTGAGTATTACAGCTGCTGTTCACAAAAAACATTATCATTTTATAAGTGAGACCACTGCTGGTTTCTTTTTGCACAGTTGTACCAATATATGTTGTTGCTTGTGTCTTAAAAATTGTATACTTCTCTTAGTAAGAGGAATAGCTGATCTAACTTTCCAAAGGCTGAACACTAGATGGAACAAAATTTGCTTAAGCCTCTTTCAGAGAGGTTCACAATTCCTCCCAGTCTGCTGTAGTACTTACTATGTTTAGCATTAGACACTCAAAAAGGTAATGAAAGAGAAGTGCTGGTCTGCATTCCTGTTGGGTTAATTTCTTCACTAATACTACTGACAGATCCGAAGTTTGTGCTTATGGCAGGATCCAGTGAGAAGAAAGCGGAAATAACTCACAGAGCAGAAATCAATAAATCTCTGACAGCTGACAGAGTGGTTTTCTAACCATCATGCAAATTGGCATTAAGGACTGGCATGATATCATAGTTTCTGCTGCTAGGGAGCCTGATGTGGTTAACTGTACAAGCCTCATTTGTTCTCAAAGTACTGGTACAGGAAGTACTGGATCTGCTGAAAACTGCCACTGAAAAGGATACTCAGATTTGTAAGCACTAACTTTGTTGATTCAATTATCCCAGACTGTGACAAAACTGACATTTTTTGACCATATGGTACTTAGAAGTTGAGTCCTCTTTGAAGGAAAGCCACTTTTACTATGAGGAGCAAGAGGGAATAAAAATGTATGAATTATTTATTTCCTAGAGGAAAACATTTTTTCCAAATGTTGTGTGAAATTCCCTTTTGAATTGTATCTTTTTGTAATTTCATAACTGTTGAGGAGTAAATGGTTGCAGAAGTTTTTCCAGTGGGACAAAATTGCTGTAGTTAGCACCAGGAGACCCAGTGAAGGCCAAATTTATACACTTGTCCATGAGCTATTCCTTTACTCCAGACTGGCTTTCATGGTTTAACTGAAGAACATGTTCCAGGTGCAAAGTGCCACTCTTCTGAGCAAGAGAACACAACTTCTGAACTTGAACATCATGGTCTTGTAGAAGGGGGAGTTTTTGAAATCTGAAAATCAAGTTCTATCAGAGGAGGTTTAGGTTGGATATTAGGAAAAGGTTCTTCACCCAGAGGGTGGTTGGGCACTGAACAGGTTCCCCAGGGAAGTGGTCACAGCATCAAGCCTGACAGAGTTCAAGAAGCATTTGGACAATACTCTCAGGCACATGGTGTGACTTTCAGGGATGGTTCTGTGCAGGACTAAGAATTGGACTAGATGATCCTTCTGGGTCCATTCCAACTTAGGATATTCTGTGATTCTGTGCAAGACCTGAATATTCTCTATCTGATGTTCACGCTTTCTGTGCTTTTTATGACTACAAAAATAGCATTTTCTGAGTTGACTTGCAGCCATACTTGCCATTTTGTGACAGGTAAGCACACTGCTGAATCTTTCCTTTAGCTATCCTAATGCTGTGCAATAAGAAAGGATGAGGATCAGATTTGTGGGCCTAAGAGATGAGACTACTCAAGGCAGCAGATCAAAAGAAGTTCCCTCATCCTCCAGCTGATGTGAGAAGGAGAAAAGACAGTTGAAATCAGACTAGAGGGGAGGTGAACACAATGGTGAAAGCAAAGTTAAGAGGCCCAGCCTCAATTTTTATCACCACAGAAAATTCCTAACAGGTTTCACAATTTCACCTTCTATCACAACTGTGGATCTATGTACCAGGACATTCCAATGAAGTGTCCTTTACAGTGGAAGACTGCATTAATGTTATACAGCACAGAGATGTTACAGATATATAATGTGTTCGTATCCTTGTTACAAAGTACACGGTGACCTGGATAAGGCTTCATATGCCATGGATCAGAAATCATGACATGTGAAGAACAGATGGTGTACTTTTATTCTTCTTAATACCTCCAAGGAATGAGATATCACTGCCTACTGCAAGACTTGAGAGTGAGGTTATGGTTGTCCATCTTCCACTCACCTCCCCATAATACGCTAAGAGAGTGAAGAGTGGCTGGACAGAAACACACTTTTAGACTGGTGGGTGCTGAGAACACTTCCAACTCCGTGGGAGGAATGTGTTCTATACCATTCCCCTTCTGCTTGCACAAACGATGCAAAGAGCTTCTGCTTCACATTTTGAAAAAACAAGAGTAAGAAGTGTTAGCTATGGAGGAAGACCTAAGTTATAGGCAAAAACAAAAGAATGGTAAGGGAGTGGGCTCTTAAAAATATTTTAAATAAAAATTCAAATTGCAATTACACAAAGCAAATCCTACTTAATAACTCTTTGCCCATGTCTTTCAGTGTGAAGAAGGACCTGGGAGAAACACAAATCCTGAAAGAGAATTATGTTCCGCAACGTATAAATCAGCATAGTTCATGCAGATTCAAATGTACAGAAGTGGGTTTAGCTGAGAAAAAGACTAAGAAACCATCTGATGCTTGGACTGCAGATCATATCACACATGAAGTGGGAACAGCTCAGCTCTTCCTCCCTCCTATCCACACTGTGTTTTCACTGGGTCCCAATTCTGCTTTGCTCTGTCTCCCTTCAGAGACAGAGATTTGCCCATACAAAAGGTTTGCAAGATGGCTTACAGTGAAGAGGATGAAAGGGAAAGTTTATTTCCTCTAATTTCAAAGTGCTCACAGTTTAGGAATCTGAATAAAATATTTCAACAGTAACCAGAATGGATTTTAAACATCAATTTCGAAACATTTTTAAACCCACAGGACCCATTAAAAGTAGCTTATTAAGAGTATTCAACTAATGTTTTGAACTAGTAATGATGACTTTAACAAACCCTGGAAAGCCAAGGAAGTTCAAAAGAACTGGGGAATAGCTGACGCTTTACCAGTATTTTAAATAGAAAATAAAACAATCATATAAAATGAATGATGTAATTTCAAAAATAAATATTTGATTGATACGTGTATGCTGATACTGGGAATATTGGGAATTTCAGGAATTTTCTTGGCATTTTACAATATATTAGTCCTAAACAAATTCAAGGCAGCACATACAAAGTGGACTAAAAGTTTGCTTGCTAGAACAGTTCAAAGTAAAAGAAAAAATCATCAAAAAAATCCTCATCTCATGAAGATTCTGCAAAGGTACTTTCATTCAACACTGGGCAGCATTTCTAACAACAATCTGGGAGAAAAATGTTAAAAAGAATTTGGAGATGACACAAAAATTGATACAGCTATAGATAGTGATAAAGAAAAAGTCAGTCCTGTAAAATCATACAGAATGGGTGACAAAACAGGTTTTGCCTGAACAATGTGTTGTAATAGAGATAAGGTCAAACACTGAGGAACTGGGAATGTAAATCACAGTAGTAGGAAAGCAGTAAATCAAAGACTATAACCAGCTTCAGAATAAAGCAACTGGAAAGTGCATGACGGTGTGAGGCAAAGGTTAAGAGTGTAAGCACAGCTCCTAGGCGGACAAAGAGGAGAAAACTGAGAAGAAATCAGGTAATAACACATTAGAAGAACCATTACCTGTTGTCTCCATACTGAAGACACTGGAAAGTATGTAAAAAGCTTAAAAAATAACTCAAAATCTGTTTTATACTGTGAGACTAAAGAAAATAACGCACTTTTTCTCCAGGAGAGAATGACTATTATACCTCTGATAGTAATCAGCTACACGATGCAGATAACACTTCAAAACAATGTAGGAAAGGAAAAAGTTCAAGTAACTCAAAGTCAAATATAATCAAACTCAGGTCAGGAATAAGACATATTACATCTTCGAAGTAATTTTGTCCTAGAACTTTCACTATATGTCTTTTAAAATGGTCATTTTGAGAACTCCAAGAACAGGTGATTTGCTTTAGGAGACCAACTGTACTAAAACTAAGTTTGAAAAGCTTGTGTTGAAAAAAACCAGGGCATGTACAGAGTATGGAACACATCAAGCACCAACCACACTTCTGCACCAGGACAAGACTACATGGTCCATGCTGCTACCACAGCTCACTTGCCTAAAATTAGCTTAGTTATGCTCTACACATCTTAACTGTACCTTAGGCACAGTGGCATAATGGGCATAAGAGAAGCTAATGAGAGAAGATGCCTGGATGTGGGGAAACTGAGAAAGTAAGACCTGGGCAGCATAAAGCTCAGAGCCACTACAAAAAGGTCCCTACCCCAAATCCTACTGAACCATGCTGCAGTACTGCCCTGTTTGGGCAAGCACTACTTGATCTGTGAGAGGGCACAAGACCATATCACAAAAGAACCATAGAGTAAGGAATAGATATGAACTATTCCTTTTACAAGATAAATATAGAATGTAATATGTAAATGCCTTAGAAAATAATATAAAGAATAAAACAGTTTGGGACTTCAAAGTCCTAGAATGATTCTGAACACTGGAGAAAAATTACTTGGTCGTTCTGCACATATCTTAGGGTTGCCAGATCTCTTTCTAATAAACTATAGCTTGGGATTTTACATTATACCATTTTGGACAAGTTGATTAATTTTAGTAAAATAGTCTGCATCAGATGTATTCCACAATAATGCTTTTTAGACTCTCAGAGTGAAAACTAGTATTTTGCATCACTTGATTTCTTAAAACTTACATAATCAAAACAAGTCCTGTGGTTGATGGTGGGTTTTTTTTGCTTAGTTGTTTTGTTTTGTTTGGGGTTTTTTTTTTTTTGGGGGGGAGTATTTTTTAATTTTTAAAATCATTAAAGATGGTTCCACTGTACTGGAAAACTCAATGAATTATAATCACCTCAATTGCATCGTCGTACATTTTTCTTGCCTCCGTGTCCATCTTGTCTGACATAAGCCAGGCTTTCAATAAATATTCATAAAAACTGTCTCCCAGCCCGCCCACGGATGTGTGATCTGTAGAAGGGAAAGAGGGAAGAGAACAAAAAAAATGTTGAAGTTGTTATGTAATAGCACCTTAATTTATTCAAAACATAAACTTATGTTTTTAAGGCCTACTGCTGTAGAATTAACATTCTAAGCCTGTTTAGCAGGACAAAGCTACACTGCACCCTATCCCCTCCAAACTTACTTCATAGGCATGGAACCTGCTGCATGTGTTCACTGTTTGTCATTCTGCACAAGGGGCTAGCCTTCACATTAAAAACGTACTTTAACCTCTAGTTTTACTTCTTAAAGAACCTAATTGTTCTGTTGCTAGGGTTTGGGTTTGGTTGTTTTTTTTTTTAATGTATATGTCAAAAACGTATGTAGAAAAACCCCTCAGATCTCTTTATCCAGGGTGTAACCAGGCTACATGGCTGGCTAAAAACTGCCATGAACTAACTACATAGAATCCAACCCTTCCAGGAGTTTTTTATTTCTAACAAGGTAGTTACTCGACAGACCAATGAAGTCCTCAAATTAAATGTTCTTATTGAAGCTATTTTAGTCAAAAGGGAGGCAAACTGCCTTTGCAGTTTACAACACGGGACCTGCTCTTTTTCGCCATGCCTGAGCAACCACACGGAGCCACACTGTGTGCAACAGGGTAAAGCTGCTTGACTATTAGAAGTCAGCAGTACCAGCACTGGACCTCCTGACACACAGATTTTGGTTTTGTCCTATTTTTTTTTTCTTTCCTTTTTTCTTTTTCTTTCAGAGGTTGCCTTTCACAAGTAGCATCATTGCTATTCTGTGCTGACAGACCCCATGAGATCAATCAACCTACACTTCTCTTTGGGTGAACTATTCCCACAAAAAGCCTACTGATGGTCTGACAGCCTCAGAGCTTCTTTTCCAAACAGGATAAGCACTCCCTAGTACACCCTTCATTCAAAAAGCAGCACATTCTGTGAGATTTAATAAGTGACTCCAAACAGAACACACATAACCTTTTCTTTCCTAATGTTACAGCCCTCAAAACACTGGCACAAGAACACAAGAACTCTACTGAAGCTAGACAAGGGAAATGTTTAACGCCAACATTGCCACAATGCCAGAAATTCACTGCCCTAAGCATGACTGTTTCAGTCATGCAACTTCCCTTTTACTGCGTGAAGGAAAGATATGATACTTCCTTTTACAAAATACCTCAAAAAAGTATTCTTTGCAGTTTTTCTAGAGTAAAGGTGCTAAAGAGGTCGAAACTCTCCTTCTGTTCTTTTTTTCTTCAAGCACCATCCTGCCCCAGTATGTCGGCTTGTCTCTGAAGATGTGAGTAGGAGGATAGAGCTGGTAGGTGCTGCTATCCTAACTCTTCTAGCTACCTCTTGGCTCCTCTGCTACTTACAAATGGATTTCTAAACAAAGGAAGGAGCAAATGGAGAGCCAGTAGCTTCCCCTTTAGTTTCAAGTTGTGAATTTGAAGCAAATTACTTCATGCCCTTCTCTTATACCTCAGAATCTCCTCGACTGCCTTTTCACACCCAGTTACTCAACGATTATGAGTTTTCATAAGCTTTCTAGCTCTGAGTTGTAAAAGGACAATCAGGTCATGAGTCACTTTCTCACACAAACACAAGGGCTAGAAATTACTGCTTCAATGTACAGTTACATCCTTAAGTAGACACAAGAACTAAGGGCCTGTGGTTTTCAGGAAAAAAAACCCCACAAACCATCACAAGACTTCAAAGTTACGACATGTTAGCACTAGTCAGGGGCTGTCTTCATAAGAGACATTGTTTAAAACTACTTGTGTTAAGCTGCTGAGTCCCCAGCTGAGGTCTGTCACTTCAGTCAGTGCTGCTCCTCAGCCAGATTTCTTTGACAGATGCACTCAGCCCACAAGGAGGACAGGGTTGTTGAACCCTCAGCAGGGTTTGTCTTGTAGCAGCTTCAGCTGGGTTCAGGGCAGGAAAGAGCAGGAAGATGAGTGAAAAAGGTTTATTTTCTAAACGGAGAAATCCATACTCCAGATGAGTTTCCAAAGCCAATTATCAGTAACATGCCCCATTTCATGTCTACTTCTTCAGGTAGTCATTTGAGAACTGTCCCTCTCCTGTCAGTAGCTCTTCTTCTCCTTCACATTGTCTCCAGCTGGGATGAGGCAACCCCAGATGTATGTACAGACTGAGATGTTGGAAAGCAGCACTGTGGAAAGGGACCTGGGAGTCCTGGTCAATGGCAAGTTAAATATGAGTCAGCAGTGCCCTGGCAGACAGGAGGGCCAACCATGTCATGGGGGGCATCAGGCAAAGCATCGCCAGTGGGTCAAGGGAGAGGATTGTCCTGCTCTGCACTAGTGCAGCCTCACCTTGAATATTGTGTGCAGTTTTGGGCACCACAATATAAGGAAGATATTAAGCACTTGTAGAGCATTCAAAGGAGGACAAAGAAAATGGTGAAGGGCCTTGAGGGGAAGCCGAGGAGAGGTTGAGGGCACTTGGTCTGTTCAGCCTGGAGGAGACTGAGGAGAGACCTCACTGTGGTCTTCAACATCCTCTAGAGGAAGCAGAAGGGCAGGGACTGATCTGTTCTCTGTGGTGACCAGTGACAGGACCTGAGGGAATGGCATGAAGCTGAGTCAGGGGAGGTTTAGGTTGGATACTACCCAGATTTACCCAGAGGGTAGTTGGGTATTGGAACAGGCTCCCCAGGGAAGTGGTCACAGCACTGAGGCTGCCAGAGTTCAAGAAGCATTTGGATGACATTCCCAGGCACATGGTGTGATTCCTGAGGATGGTCCTGTGCAGGGCTAAGGGTTGGACTCAGTGATGACTGAGTGATCTTCGTGGCTCCCTTCGAACTCAGCATATTCTGTAATTCTGTTTCTTATCTTAGATAAAAATAAAGGGAACACAGGAACCAGTAGCATCAGGAGACACAGGACTCAGAGCCATCCCCTAGACAGCTTTTTTTGCACCTTTTTCATGTAGTTCAGAGAATAGAGCTGCATAAGACTCTCAGATACAGATCCTACTCCCACTCAGCAAGTGAGAAACAAACGTGGTAAGAAGCTAACGCCTTCCAAGGGCCTTGCAACTCCCAGTAGAAATGTTTTCCTTACTCCTTTATTGCATACCTCACTCCAGCTCTGACCTGCCAAAAAGTTTTCAAGGCTCCTCTCTCATTCAGCAGTGGGCTCCTCCACTCCCCAGCTGATGCCTTTCACAGAGAGACCAGAGGGAAGACCTATCAAAAAGGGCAAAATGATTCTGTTCCTTCACTTTGGCAATAGGAAAGGGACAGATAAAATATTTCTGGTAGTCACATATGATGGTACTTCAACGGAGCTGGTTGCATCAAGATACAGTCGCCTTTATGTCCCTGTCCCCTTCCCTTCTGCAAAAATAGCCAAAAGAGGATGGACATGAAAAGGAGGCCACAGCAGCAGCTGAACTAGGGTTTAAGCACAACAATTTTCAAACTTCTGCAGATGCATTAACTGCACCCTGGCAAGGTCTTCTTCAGGTCTTCTGATAGTGTCTGAAGGTGTTGCTAAAGCAAGAATCTGCTACATTTTGTAAGGACTGTAGGTAGAAATGACTGAAAATTAAAACAGTTTTTGTGACAGATTGTGGTCTTTGACAACTTGCTCTCACCTAGAGTGGAAATGCTAAAGAAATATTTTCCAAGATTCCTTAGCAAATATATAACTGGTGAAAACTGCAGATTTGAGTCATCACATATCGTTCTCTCCTAAAGACAAAGCTCTCTACCCAAACTTCCCAGGAAGGTCCAGGGTGGTTATCACTTTGTCCTGCTTTTGAGCTACAGCTCAGATGGATTCAAAGATTTAACTCGTCTCAATTCAAAATGTTTTGCTCAGAAAAATGTTTTGCACATAAAATAGACTGAAGTTTTCAAACTGGCTCTAACCTCACATGTCAATCCAGAGTACTAAAAAGGAACAATTTGTGATTTGAGTAACTGAGCTTCAATCATCATCTTGGCACTGAGCAGTCCTCAGTAATTAGTTGAGAAGGTAAGCATTAAGTTTAAAACGTTTGCAAGCATTTTGAAAATTTAAAAATGGATTTGTTTTTTCATATATTTGATCTAAAAGAATTAATTAGCTCTATGTTACTTTAAGGTTTTTATTTTGAAGAACTGTTTCACAGTGAAATCCTGAAGCAACATTCATTCCAGATTAAGACAAATATAGCAAAAAGAACAGAAGTATGAGGGCACATCAAATACGGCAGAAGCCACATGTATATGTTCAATGTATACATTTTTAGAACATTCATTCCTTCTAATCAAGACAAATTAAGATATTTTCTTCATACCTATTTTTTCAAATGAAGGCTCAGATGACTGGGCAAACATAAAAAGATTCCAAGTGAAGGATTGCTTTGGAAGTGTAATTTTAAAAGACACAGCAGCTGCAGTTGGAAAGAATAGCTTCAACTTTTGCAACCAAAAGCAATTACAAGAAGCCCTCTATTTTTTTTTGGTTTGTCACACTTGAAAGCATATTGTGTGCAAACGTCTGCAGTCAGTCTGTTTGTACGAATCCTTCTTGCCAGAAAGAAACAAATAAAACCTTAATAGAAAGACAATGATATTTAAAGTTCATAGCAACGGTTTTGCTCAGCTACTACAAAGGTTTTACATCCTATTAAATATCGGCATTTTTCTTCTTCATAAACAGCACGCAATTGTAAACAAAAAAACCCCCAAACAACAAACCAATCAATCTCGTAGCAATATTTTAATGAGTTTTTAATGCATGATGAAAGATTTATACTTAGTCAAATATATGCCAAAAACCACATCCATCTCTTTCCAACAGACTGAGTGGGGGGACCTTCTTTTAAATCCTCACACCATCATTATCTAATATTCCTAAAGCTAGTTTCACTCCAAATGATCTTATTTGTATCAGCAATCCATTAGCTCACTGCTGACACAGTCTTCTCTGACAAGAAGCAGGACAATAATTTCAGAGCAAACCACAGACCTATGCAGAGGGTCAGACAGGGTGTACATACTGTCTGACTGAAATGCCAATGAATTTCAGCCCCAAATAGGAGGGAGAGTCTGTGCTCTGGTGATTTGTTCTCCATAAGTAAAATTGGTTCTTTACACATCTGGGGAGACAAAGAAACTTGTTTTTCCTCAGCTAGGTCTTCAGGGCGTAGGCAACAAGACTCCCCCTCCTCAATGACAGGCAAGGCACTGAGGCAGATCTTGCTGTTCTTTCCCTCCAAGACTAATTTTTGGGGATGATTTTGGATAATACTGATACGAGGCATTCACGCAGCTCATTCTCCTTTCTCACATATCCAGACCTACCTAATGGCTGTAAATAACTACCTCCACAGCAAGCCAGTTTCCAAATGAATAGCAGTGGTTCCCAAGAACACGGTTATGGATGCAGACTGCAAGTTACCCACATGCGTCACTTCCTTTTGTTTACAGGGAAAGTTTGGTTCAGTGAGCAATAACATATTTTCCACAACAACTGAAAGCCCCCTAAAGATAACATTAATAACGAGTCCTGCTCTAATGAAGGTCTACCTGCTCTCTAGAGCAAACTCAAGATGTGTAAATTATTTTTAAGCAGATGGCTTTAAGTAGTTAACGGCAGCTTAATGAGGCAAATTAAAAACAGTTCATGATTTGCTAAACCCTCTCTGCTTTGTGCCTTAATTGTTCAATTGTCATTTCTTGGCAAGGAGCAAGAAAAAAGAAAGAAGCCAGGCATTGTTTCAAAAGCAGCACATAATGCCAGAACTGATGCTATAGGCCCAACACCTGAGGGTGAGGCTTTCTGATAGCCCCGAGCAGATAGGGAGTGAGCCACTGCCCTTCCCTGACCCCAGGGCATGTCCTCCTGTCTTTTCATTGCTTCAGAAAGCTTATGCATCACTTACTGCACACAGAGTAGAAAAAAAAGATGTAATAAAATACCGAGCAGAAGCATGCTTAGCATGCACAGGCTGCCCTGATGGAAAGCAGTTCAGTGAGATAACATTGTAGCAGTACATAAGCACAAGCAGGCAGAGATGCAGATCAACTATGCCCATAGTATTTTTAATCCACGAATTGCAACTACAACACTGATTTAATATTTTAAGGTACAGACAGACAGAGAACGACCAAGCAAAAAAACCAGAAATTTGGCAATATGCAAAAGAAACTCAAATCTCAGAATTTAAATTGTTAGTTACAACTCTAAAGTAAAGGAAAACTAACTTATGCTATACTCCATAGACTGGAAACACCAAAATAAACAAACTACTGATTCATTTCAACAAAAAGAGTAGTAGTACAGAACTACTTTGCAACAAAAGAATGAAGTAATAAAAAGGGAGACTGTTCTTCCTTAAGGATAACAAACTAACTCTTTGACAAAGTGCTGTTGTAACATGTCAGAGAAGGAGTTCAAGAATGGAAAAGTTAAGTGACCAGGAGGGAACAGCGAAGTGATTAACCTAATATTAACTTTCATTAAGAAACCCAAACATCCCATCACCATTAGTTGTTAGGCCTGTACCAACTGGCCTTACACTGCAGAGCACTCTTTCTCGGTGCAGGAAACTTTCAAAGATTTTTTTTTCCTGTTTCTCTTCAGAGTGGCTCTGATTAAATTTCAGTTCAATCTTTACTTCATGTAGTTGGGCTTAGTGCTCCTCAGCTGCTCTAAATAGGTGCAAGCTCCCCTTCTAATCCCTTAATCCAGAAAGCTGAGGCCCTGGAAATTGCAGCTGCTGCAATTCACAGCAGAAATTCAACCTAAGGATGTCATAAGCCATAGTGGTTGGCTTAAAAGTGCAAACGCTTTGTAAATCAACTGCAGCAGAGGCAGCCCTGATAAAAAGACAGAGGTGCAGTTTTTAGTCAGCTATGAACTACTTATCACTAAGGAACACGTCAACAGCATTACATTTTTTCTGAAAACATGTAGCTCAGTTGGTGCTGATAACACCAAGGTTGTGAGTTCAATCCCCCTACGAGCCATTCACTTAAGAGTTGGACTTGATGATCCTTGTGGGTCCCTTCCACCTCAGAATATTCTGTGAAATCTGTGAAGTTCCACTTGTTGAAATCCAAGAAAATCGTAACAGGAATTATGTTCAAAGAATGTAAATTAAGGGTGTAACGCCAAGCATTTATAAGTTGGGAGATGGCTGAACAGACATTGCTTCCCATTCTACTGTCTGATAATCAAGCAACAAGAAAAACCTTGCTCAGCTCCTCCCAGCCTGGGGATACGTGATTACGCCTGCTCAGCACACGCAGCTCTAGAGAACGTAGCAGCTGAAATCTAAATACACCATATGGAGAAAGTAGATGTGAATAATTTTAAAAGGCTTGGAAAAATATGGATGGTTCTTGAGTTCCTTAACTATACTCCTTGAAAAAAGAAACTTTAATCTGTGTAGAATCACGTTCCACTTCTAGTTTCATTTAGAAATGGCTAAAGCATTTTTATCAAAATAGTTTAAAAAACCCCAACAAAACAGCTTGGGGAAGACAGAATATTCCAGTTGGAAGAGCTGAAGTCTGGTAGCTACAAGAAAGTGAAAATATAATCACTTAATAGAAAGTATTAAGCAGTCTTAATAATAAGTCCTACCAGTTTGTCATATAAAAAAATTAAGAAAAATGACTTCCTAGAACTGTAGGGTTTATCAAGCTAAGGATTAAAAATTGTCAAACTTGCACAATTCAAGTGTATGCAAAGACAAAAGAAATAATTTGAAACAGACCAGTAAGTATAACTAGCCCAATTAATACATATATTTAGGTAACTAATGTTGTTAGAATCTAACCACTTCTTCAATTACAGAATGTAATTTATGATCCTGTAATGTCAAAAGAATATCCTAATTTGGTATCTTACAACAGATTGTCCTTTCACTCTCAGGAATTCACAGCTGGAACAAATATTTTCTTTTTTTGTATTCAAACTTTCCTGAAATATCAAAACATTCCAGCTATTATTTATAATTCTGGAAAGATTTAGGTCATCTCTCAGAAGACATGTTCACGAATTTAAAACCAATCAACCTATTAAATCAAGTCCACATGCTAAAATTAGAAACATATTAAAACCTTACATTGATGTTTTTACTGAGAAGTAAAGTGGCCTTTTACCACCTGAAGTTGTCTTTTCAAGACTATTACACTCGTCCACAGAGCCACCCAAATAAAGCACACCTGCCTCTCTGCAAAGTTTGGAGTCAGTGTAAATCCCACCTGTGCAGGCAGCTTTAACTAAGCTGCTGGGATTTGCAGCGGATTGATGGGAAGTCAGGTACATGTTTATCTCTGATGACAAGGTGGCTGTGAAAAGCAGCTAAAGGGTAGTAACATCACCTACTACAAACAATACTGCTGTAGGCATGTGCCAGAAATGTGAAGAGTCCCTTTTGAATAAGATTTCCTACACAGGGGGATTGACAAGCTCTTAAGGTCATTACAACCTTTAGTTTAGTCACCATAACCTTCCTTGAAGATCTCAACTCTTCTCTTACTGATTAAAAACAAGAATAGGAGAGAAACCTTTATTAGATTAAATCTAGACCAACACTCATCTCTACAAAATTAGCTGGCAAAACCATTGCCAACAACTTCACTCTCTCCCTTCAAGTTTTATCAAGACCATGGCAGTTTACATATTTACATATGTACGTGTGTATATATATCACACATGAAAGCTGACAGTCAAAAGCGATTCAAGAAGCAAGTACTTATGGATTATACCACATGCAATATAAATCCAGGCTATTCTGCCTGTTTCTTTCTCCTAAACATCTATCTAAGTATCTCTTACTTTTCTTCTCACTACAAATGCCTGAAATGGCACACACGGCCAGCTGAAGTTTTGGCCACTCCGTAGGTGCTAGGAAATTGTGCCGATTTTAACACTTACTCAGTCCATGCTCTATGACTTAGACTGAGCTACCACACCATAAATGTACAGCATTCATCACCATCCCTCTCTTATTTTTGACCATACGAGTTCAAAAAGTGCTATCTGCAAGCTACGTTTTCACATAGACCTCCAAGTTAACTGTCTTCAAAGCCATCAATGTAAACTCTCAAAACCACCCCTAAAACACGTTAACACAGATTAATTTACTGAATTCACAGCGAGGAAAATAAATGTTGAAGCTGTTGTGGGGCAAATTTCAAATTCTAGATATTGATGCATCCTCACCAAGATCATGCTCTAAAAGTATAGTTTAGTGGTACAGCAAAATGAAATATTCATCTCTTTCCACAGCAATGTATGCAAGCACCTTCAAAACCCAGTTACACCATATCCAAATAATTTCTTTAGAAATTATTTATAGACACTTCTTTTCAAATGCATAATTCATATACATTTAACCTTCCAATAACACTAGAATCTTTAGCACGCTAAACAAAACTTTTATTTGTTCACCTTTTTCAGCATCTTGCTCAACAGATCAGTAAAACACCTTAACACTGTAGTTTTATGAAAGCATATTCCCTGTAATTCACAGTTCTGCTGTATTTCATTAAAACAAAGTTTTAACAGATTATCTTGCTCTTGGTTCCTAATGAATAAACAAATTCCAATGTAGCTTTTTCTTGGAACACAGCTAATTACATTTGTACAAGGTTGTAAAGCAAAAGGGCAAGAGGAATTCCCCAGCAGAGATTACACAATTTATTTTCTATTCTAAACACATGCATGTTCCTAAGAACAGAACATCGCAGAATATAGTGGAGAACAAAATTAAGGACATCTGCCAAGGCGGCAAAAAAAATTAAACTGCAAAGAACTGGCCCCTTCTCTTCACCTGCAACTGCATGCTTACTGCTGGAAGTCTAGAAATAATGTTGTATTTAGAAATAATGTTGTATTTATTCACAATGCAATCAACTGAAAGCAGATTTCAAGTAGAAAAACTCACCTCAAGAAATGCGTGTATCAATGTCCAAACTAATCAGCACATAGATCACATATCTCCAGTTCTATAATTGACATTCCAACCACAAATCAAAAAAAGAAATTTACTTGCTAAATCAAATAAATGTGCAAAGATTAATCAGGTTGGAAACTACAACTACTTTTACAATATATAATTATTTTAATTCTGCACCATTTAATTCCTATTTAAGAGAGAGAAAATCTTTTCCTTATGCTGAAGGGAAAAAAAACCAATCTGAGAATTAAAGCATCAGAAATTATTATTCAAAAGTCCAAATAGTAGGTAATTATCTGAAGAGTTTGGGAAGATACTTTGGGATATATAGGCTTACTTTACTCAATTCCCTTCACTTCCTTTTAGGTTATGGATGTTTTGCAAGAACTTGACATTACATTTTGCAGTTTGATTTGTCATGACTCATGGCACTGCCAGTTTCTTAGTGTTGTCTAAAGCAGGTAGGGTTACTACTAGATATAATTTAAGATACTTCTGCCAAGCAACGCATCTAGTAAATAAATAAAGGGGAGGAGGGAAAATGCAAAGTACCTTCAAAGTTAAATGAGAATACTAACAGCTTCAGCTGGCAAAGACAGGAATTTTCCAACACTAGCTTCTTTCTCACTACCTGTAACTACACTATCAACCTGTTAATTTATGCTACAATCATATTTTTATCTGAAATATTTATCTGCGGTATTTCTTTAATCTTTTGAAAGACCACTTCATTCTTCAGTATTATTCAGTTCACCCGGCAATCTGCAAGGGTTTTAATCTCCCAGAGAGGCACATGTAAAGACTAAAAGGATATCTTGCTCTAACTTTAAAAATGAAAGAACCAATAACTGATAAATAAATCAGTATTTGGATTCCTATCTCTGCAGCACCTTTGAAAGCTTGCATTCAAGAGAACCACTCTTCCTATATATAGATATATAGATACATATACATATCAATCAGATAGAGTTCATACTGTCAGGGCAATACCCTTCAGCTGACATGCCGATTGTTCTCAGTATTAGCATTGTCACATGGGGGGATATGCAGAATGTGACAGCGTCTTCTTCATCAAAAAAAGTCTGCAGATCACAGGGGCCGCTAGATTTGGGTGCCAGAGCCTGGAGGCTCCCACTCGGTCACTGGGCCCAAGGTTTATGTGCCAGCAACTGGAAACATCCACATGTGTTTGTTTTTCCCAGTGAATTTAACCCCGAGTGCATGTGTGCACGTGTAGTCCATTAGCAAACTTCCAGCTGGACAGCAGGAGATATGCATCTGAAAGACCCAAGCTCTGAGCTGATGGCTGCATAAGAGGTCCAGGCTGCAAGCACAGGTATGGGGTGGACTGGGAGCCCTTACTCATAACTGAAGGATCCATGAGCATGAGGACACTTGTGAAGGGTGTGAGTCCATGTGTTTATGTGACAGTGAACAAAACAAGAAGGATCAAAACGTGGCTACCTGCAGGTATGTTCTATGTGAGCTGTGGCAGTACAACACGTGGGTGCTACAAAGGCAGTGCTGTCGGTGGCAGCCTGTGTGGGCAGCTGCATTAGTGCCATATGTGCACACCTCTCTAGGACACATTCTCAGCCTCACTACCAGCCAAAGCCCAAATGGGAACTTCAGCAATCGGATAGGGATGGAGAGAACGGTACCTGTCTGGGCTTCAGTAGCTGGGAAAGAGGAATCCCCAGGTCTTGGAGTCTCATGGATGTAGTGGTTTTCCTAACATCTCTAAGTGTGTTACAAACATTTGTATGAAATTTATTTTTAATTTTTCTTTAAATTCTGAACAATAAATATAAACAGATGGTGCTATGTATTCGATACAATCTCTTATCGCAAATGAAAATAGATAGGATGTATTGCTCAGGTTTGTCTATTACCTGCAAGAGCTTAAATTAAGCAGTTCAGTTAATTACCTAGCTCAGCCCAAGAACATTAGCCTAAAACCAGCTGTACAGGCAGGCATAAAAAAACTGGAATAGTTACCCAGTATTTAATGATTTAATGATAGTAATTTAAAATAGTTTTTATTGGTTTTCCTACATATGAAAATTGTACCATTTTATCTGAAGTGTAAACCTAATCCAAATAAATTAAATCCACAGAAGCTTTCTCTAAATAGTATTTTAAAATTAGAAGTGCTTGGTTTGGTTTAATTTAAGCATTTATTGTTGAAAATGGAAGACCACCTGAAAAAAATGAAATATGCACATCCATAAAGGTACTTCCTTAGGTTTATTTAAAGGCCAGTCCACAGCACAAGCAACTGGGAAACAGAGGATGTAAGCTTCTCCCACTGAGCCATCTGGGTTGTGCCTCTACTTACTCTGTAGTAACAGGTGCAGTGAACTGAAAGAAGGTGAGAACATCACCAAAAGGTGCTAAGGTAGTGTGTGTAACAAGGCAGGCTAAATACCTGTGTGAATCCATTTACTATCTTTAAAGGATAGCCATGTACATGGAAGACACCATTTAAATTTAGTGCACTAAATGCACATAACACATGTGATTGATACCACACTGTCAGGGAGTCCTTGTAAACATGCTGACAGAGTGCCCCTCATCAGGCTTTTAACTTAGACTACTCGCAAATCTGAGCAAGGGGGCTTGTTTTTGTTAAGGAGACATGAATAAAGCACTGTAGAATAGACTATAGTCTGACTGTTCATCACATCAGCATTCAGTGGGGGCAAATTCAGTATCTGCTGTTACATTCGTAATAGCAATGCTCAGCTCATGCACTGTAAATTCACATGCCAGCTTGCTTTACAGCAACTTGTTAATGTGCTCACATATCACTAAATCATAATAAACACACAAGATTAACACAGAATAGATATTTCTGCTTATTTTCTTGCATATGGAAGCTACAGTCTAGTAGCCACAGTGGTGTTCGATCAAGAGTTGGACTTGATGATCTTGGAGGTCTTTTCCAACTTTGTTGATTCTATATTTAGCCTAAAGCCCAATTTTAGTTAAACTGACAACTTTCTTTGTAGCCAATCCAGGTAACTCCATAGATAGCCTAAGGGCAGGAAATGAGATTTGAAGTCAGAGTGATTAGAGATCCCTTTTCATAACATTATTACTTGCAAGACACGTTGGAATCAGAAGAAATACAGTAATTTATTCTTGGTATTGGAAAGCAAAAAGGAAGAATGCCCAATTTACAGAAATGTGCAAACACAAGTAGCGTTCCCTGACTTTGAAATAACATGCAGATTGGCATTTCCTTTGTTATGGCTCTTCTAGTTAGTGTTCTCATCTAACCTGTTTGCAAATGCAAATTAGAATGAAAGTTTCTCAACATATTTCATTTCTTAAAAAGTCCTTTTTCTTCAGTACAAATTTATTTCCATAATTTTAAATCTCTTGTTTCTAATCACATTTCTGTTATATCTGCATAGCAGGCTTCTCTAGAAGCACTGTCACTGTTTTTGAAAATAATCCCAATTCGAAGTTCTGATGCTTAACACCAAACCAACCACTCACCATTTGTAAATGAAAAGCTAAAAAACTTAACTGAAGCTTAATGTGAGAGGTTAGAAAATGGTTCTGGCTGGCTATTTTCCTTTCAGTCTTACAGAAACTGAAACCCCAACGAAGAAGTATCATAAATCACTTTCCTCCCCCTGGATATAATGAAACCCATTCCTGCTACACAGCAGTAAGTGTCCAGTTGTATTACAAAGCATTTGCACTGGAAAACATAGAGATTTAGCAATGACCAGTAAGCCATTCACCCAGCAGTTTTTAGGACTGAGTTTTACAGCATTCAAATGGAAAGAAATTATGGGATGGAACTGCAGTCCCTGTTCAGCCCTGCCTGTGGCTTCAGACCATGGCTGCTGCTGCTTCATGAGGCAGGCAGAAAAAGAAAGAAGGTAATCTGTCACAACAACTCTTCAAGGGTTGTGACAAATGCATTAAATACAAATGAAAATCTATATTAATAAAATTGTAATCACTTCAAAGACACAGCTATAGATTAATGTCACACTGTATGATCTGACATCTCTACAACTTGTTAAGAACCTGGAAGCAATGGTCACATCCTCCTTGATGAAATCATTATTACTAATGGACTGGTAAGTTACTTCACTGATTACACCTTTTCAGGTAATTATAACAGAAAGATTGACTGGTTTGAATGAAAACACACATCTTTCTAAGCTCCAGCAGAAGAATGATGAGTGAAAAGGATGGTCTGCAAGTCTCAGAGCAGTGTCCCCAGAACATCATTCCCCAGCAGTAAAACTGCAGAACATGGTGTTTATATTGAGATCAAAAGGCCTGCACTCTGATAAATCAAACCACAGCAGAAATGATTCACTGGACCCTGCATCCTAACATCAGAAGCATACCAACAAGGCTGCAGCATATCACGTACACCATTCCCTTTCTCCTAATCCAAGAAGAGCACAGACCACCTTTAAAGTATACATTTAAATCAGGAAAAACAGACAAGACACAGCAGCATGGACTAAGATCTACAGAGGCTAAAGACAGAAATATTCTGAGGCACAGAAAAAACCCATAACAATTGCTGATCCCTGAAAGGTCTGAAAGATCTTTATGAAAGTTAGCTCGTCATTCAAGAACCCTGGATATGCCAAGACAACTGGGGAGCAAGTGTCCCCTTTTCTTTGAGTCCAGACAACTTGGACATGTCTTGGTACCTGTAAGTATTAGTGAATTAAACTTAGGAAAAAATGACAGTAGGTAAAAATGAGTTTGCTTAAAGAGTCTGTAAACAAATAAATACCACCTTCTCCTTCTACAAGACCCAGCACTGAATTTTATTACTCTAATTTTCCTACCCCAGCAGCTGAGATACAAGCTTTATATTTATGAATTATATCCAGTTCACATAAACTTTGGATGGACAACACACTATTTACATTCTGCAAAACCTAAGATTAAAAAAAATGGAAAGGCAGTATGCTGGGAGACCTTACCTGTACTAAGTTACTTATGTGGCAGTATAAATTGCTGCACAAATCCCTGGAGGAAAGAGGAAAAAGGAAGGAAATATTTCTAAACGGGGTATTTCCAAAGCACATTAGTCGCTCACACTAGCAGTTAATACTTGGGATGACAAGTCAAATAAAGTAGATGCAATACTTGTGGGGTTTTTTTGTTAAAACCACAAAATCAGGATGTACCTTGGCTCCTTGTGCAAACAGCTCTGAGAAGGTATCAAAATACTCTATCAAGTGTAAAGGTAGAAGATATCGAGAATTTTCCACAAAGTTCTTTTGGTAAGTAAAGATTGATCCAACTTACAGCCCTGTGGGGCCACAACAAACCCACAGAAAATGATGCTTCCCTTTACTTCCACAAATCCATCCTGCAACAGGAATTTCCTTTAAGTATTCAAGTTTATCTATCAGCCTGTTAGAACAAATTATACAAAATACCAGCAACTTCTAGAAGTGTATAATTTTTCTTCTACTCCAATCACATAACGTTTTTCTTTAAAAAAATAAATTATTAGGTAAAGACAAAGCATAAATGCTGAGAAAACTGGACCTAAATGAATTCTTCCACTATGCATTTTGTCTAATACTCTGTGCATAACCAACTTGTAGTAATAACATTAAGTCTGACTGTTACATGTACATTGCTGATGTTTTTATTACTCTGAAAAAAGATACGCACTCCTAGAATGAAGGGTACACAAATAAAAAATAAACCCACAAATATAAAGATGCTTGCAGCTAAATCCCATATTTCTTCAACAGTGCATTTAGATACATATTTATTTAGATTTATTCTACTTATTTCACAGCCCTTGTACCTTCCTTGGAATGGTGTACAGATTAAAAAAAACCCAACTAGAACTGAGCCAAAAAAATTCTGAGGAGAGGAAAAAAAATGTTAGAAGGAAGAGGAAAAAAAGAGACAGAAGAGAAACCCCTGAAAGGTCAGAATCAAGAGTTACATGTATCTAGGCAAATAAAGAGTTCTGAAATAATTCTCAGAAACTATCTGCAGAAAGTACTTTGTACAAGATAAGATGCATTGAACTAAAGGTCACAGCACAGATGAAAAGGGCAGCTTTTCCAGAAGCTGAAAAAAGAAAAGTTACGATTTGGTTCTCTTTCCTTTGTCTCAGTCTCTCTAGTACAAAAGTATATAACACGCCAAATACAATGCTCTTTAAAATTACCTTCTGAGGAGGACATAAAAGCCTTGCCTGCCTTTAATACCAACCATGTGACTCAAGTCACTAACTACTGGAGACTCAAACTCAAGTCCTCTAGTGAACTGGGACATCATGTGTGAAGGCGTCACCCTTTCTCCGCTGACTTGTGCGATGCAGGACACAAACTGCAAGGGCATCAGGAGAAAGAAATTCCTGCCTAAGACTCAGTTATTCCCTCTAATACATCCAGTGTTTCAGTCCACATGCTCCTTTACCGTAATGTCTCAAATTTTTGCAAATAGGTTCACTGATGAATAATCTATCAGGGATACAACAAAGATATTTTCTCGTCATTCCAACTCGATTTGTAAAAAGAAAAAGTGAATAATGGGTTCTTTCTATCTAGTCCCCACAAAACTTTTCAAATGGGGTTCAAAAATGCTTGTTGCATTGGGAAGATCCTAGAAGTAACACCAGAACACTTGTATATACATTTGGAACCTTATTTGCTAAAAAAAAAACCCAAACAAACAAACCCCACAAAAAACATCCAACCACCAAATTCCAGGAAATAAGTTTATGTCTCATGAGCAGCATAAAAAAAATATAAGTCTATAAACTTCTATTTCTTTTTATCCTCAGAACTTAAGTCTCAGCCTGTAATCCTAAACTTTAGTTCCAAATTTATTACCTTTCAAAATCCTTTTAAATAGTATGTTTGAACTCCACCAAACTTCTGTAAAGTTAAAATTTGTACTGTATGTTTATTCTTAGTGACGAGGACTATTTTATTCCCAAGAGATACTAATTCTCAGCATTGTTATTGCAAGAAAGCCAGAGAGGGACTTTTTATCAGGGCATGTAGTGACAGGATGAGGGAGAATGGCTTTAAACTGAAAGAGAGTAGGTTTAGATTAGATATTTGGAAGAAATTCCTTATTGTGGGGGTGGTGAGGCACAGGAAAATGTTGCCCAGAGAAGCTGTGGATGTCCCATCCCTGGAAGTGTTCAAGGTCAGGTTGGATGGAGTTTTGAGCAACCTGGTCTAGTGGAAGGTGTCCCTGCTCATGGCATGGGGGTTGGAACGAGATGATCTTTAAGGTCTCTTCCAACCCAAGACATTCTATGATTCTATGAAACAGCCCCTAGTGACTCCTGGTTATATGCCACATTAGACTACTTTTGATAAAACAAGCAATTTTTAGGTTTAGGAATAGGGAAAAAAGCAATAGAAAAATATTTCAAAGCAGTGATGTAAAATTGTCTTTTGAATAAATAATACATGAATATTTGTATTTGCTTAATTTTTTTTTCTGAATGTGTGGCTAAACCTAATTTTATCCGAAGAATTTATCCCATCAATCCATTTGCCTGTCTCAGAAGGTGTCACAATTCACTCAAAGACATTAGATGAGATATTAGATTAGGGAATTTTTGCCTTAACGATAGGATTAGACAAGTATTTCACAGTGACTGCAATGACAGCTGCATTCATCTCCCTCACATACCAGACTCAAAGTCAGGAGCAAATTCTCAGTTTGCAAGCCAGAACTTGTTCTGCTGGATATTTACAGCCAACCACTGAAATCCCCCAAACATATTAATGATGTCAAACAGGACAGAAATAGATCATCTTGCTTGTTTTGACCTGCATTCATAAAAGAAATAGAAACAGAAACCTTGAAGAAAAAGATTCTCTTTTATCACAGCCACTATGAAAGCACTAAACCACTCAACTTTTCTTTAAAGAACCACTTCAAGAAAAGGAATCATGTTTGTGTCTCTCTCTTCATGTTTTATCTCTCTACTTACATTGTGAGAAACAAAATCAACTTTTTCTTTTCATTCCAAAGCCTTTTTTTTTTTTTAATGGGAGACACATTGATACCAACAGGATCTGTAGGGAGGTTCATCATGCCATTTCACATGCCACTAAGTAAACGAATTACACTTGTAGATGTCAGTCCCTAACATAATTTAACCACCACAAACATGCATTACCTCTGTATCACCTTACAGTAATCCATTTACCAGATGGTTTGCAGAACAAAACCAGGAACAGAATCATAATGAGGAAATACTTTCAGCCTCATTCTTTATTACTGAAGATTTTACTGACTGATAAAAGTAAGAATAGGTACCAGATTTAGTAGGAAACTGTTTTCAGAAAGGACCCTAAAAAGCAAGCTCTGTGACTTCAGAGAGTAACAGGCAAAAACTGGTTTTAGGAGATCTCAAGTCTAAGAAATCCTTCAATGTCTGATGTTTTTAGGCAACACTGCTTTGTGCCCTATAGAATAATCTTTCTGATCTCCAACTCAGCAACAAAGTAAGAAGTAGAGTTTTAATTAAAAATTAATAAAATAAGAATACTTACGCTGACCCCACCGTCCTGTTCTTGGGTTCAAATAATTTGGATAAAGTCCATTAGGACGATCCATTTTTTGAAGTAACTTCCGAATGTGCATCACCTAAATTAAATCAAGAATCAGGATCACTGATCACTGATCACAACGTCCATCTGCTCTCTGCACACAGTTAAATCTTTTTTCCTTTTTTTTTTATTTTTTTAGTAGAAAATTTTCTTAATCTGAACCACAAGCTTTCTTGAGGGCTTCCTTCAGATTTGTATGGTTTTGTTTTTAAAGGATTGTTCACATAAACATGTTTAAAAATTATGATTTTTAAAGTTATGCTGAAACAAATAAGAAAACTTGTGTTGTCATATTTCTACTTGAAAAGGACATCTACTTGGTAATAGAAATACAAGCATGAATAAATTTACCTGCTACCAAGAATGCAGAGAGAATTCAATACAGAAAGTACTTCTCCTTTAATGCAATTTATGATGAAACAGAATAAAAGACATTAGTATGATAAAAGAAACTGATTTTGAGACTCACCTTGTTGTAGTATACAGGGTCCCCTGTCAAATAGCTGAGGTGGACAAATTCCATGTGCAGAGTACCAAACTCAGCAAGGATGCTGCTGCCAGCAGAAGCCCAGCCCCAGTTGCGACCGACACCACTGAATTCCAACAAATATGCATAAAAAAGGGAGAAGACGACAAAAATTTCAGAATTACTGCATACAACACAACTATCACAGCTAATTAAACAGGTAACATCTAAATTTTAACCTGTACTTCAGATTATAGGAATTGTGGTTTGATTGATCAATTAGCTCACTGATTGGGTCTTTTTCAAAAAAAGATACCATGACCTCATCAAGAAAAAGTCCTGCAATTAAAAAATACAATATCTTGATGTCACAGAAATACGATGACTTAACACTGGGCTCAATCTCAGTTGTTGTTTATTTACTGTATGTTTCTAAGAACAAGAAACAAAATGAGACAAGTATATTTCCAAAGACAGTAACGTTTGCTTCCTTCTCCTGCCAAAGACCTGCTGTGTTCCCTTTACTTGTGTGGGATGTGCTTCTCTATCTGTATCTACACTGGAATACACTATGTTTACTGTAGGCAGAATATATGAGTTCCTCAGGCTCACCTAAAGAATTAGCAGAAAGTGTCACATACCTCCTGTCTTTTTCACTCTAAGTGCTACTATCTTGCAAAGTCATAATTCCTAATTTACCTGGTTTAATCTAACGTGGGAGTTTTCACCACCTTTCAGGATCGGGTTATTTAATTTCTGGAGTCAACTACATTTTCCTGAATATTACTTCTACTTTCTCTCACAAAAAATTTCAGTAAGGCTACAATCAATTAGGAATGCTTCTTTATTTTTTAAATTACACTTTGGAAAGAGAAAATGTAAACAAAAAATGTTGGCTATGGAGCAGTAGTTGTAAATCTCACAACACATTTTAAGACACAGTAACCGCTGCTTACAGAGTGTAAAGACACAATCATGGCCTGTCTCAGAGGGTTTTTTGGTTTTTTTTCATTATGAATACAAAAGGTAATATAACACAAGTCAATAATTTTCCAAATATTTCCTTCAGGTCTGGTGTTCTACTGCATGTCAGCCTCAAGACAAGTGTTCTCATATACACCTTCTACTGCCGTTGCCCTCTGGCATGTAAGCCACTGTTTTCTGCTGTGATGCTGGCTGGTTCTACATGTTACTGAGAGACTGACACAGTAAATGCATAAACGACACTACCATGCAGGAAATTTCTGGCACTCCAATTCTTTCCCCTCCACCTACTGCAAATCCTTCTCCCTGTCCCGTCTTTCTGATTGAGTTTTGAGACCTGACCTGATGGTCCCCATGTTTTACTGATAAGTAAAACAAGCAATGCATCCATTGCTTCAGCTTCTTAAACCTCACTACCTGTGTTGCTCGAGCTAATGAGGCAGATGCCTGTGCTGACTGAGGAGCATGGGTCACCAGGGCCCTTCAAACACACAGGAGTCATGGTGCAGGTTTGGGCTAAACAAAACAAAAATAAAAAACTAATTTATGCACAAAGGAACTTCAAGTCCTAATGCAGAAAGAACACAGTACTGAGTAAATTATAACGTCATGCAGGAAGTGCGTAGGGAAATTTAACCCAACAATACTGACTGTACAAAAATGGTCCAAAAAATGGCCTGAGTGGGGAAAGGCAGCATGGGCAAAGAAGAGAAAACCAGGTAAGGGTGATGATGCCCTGCACCAGCAGAAGGGCAAACCACAGCTCCATGTTCTTTACCCAAGGCTGACAGCAAAGCCAGGAGACTATCCTTACCACAAAAAGGCATTTAAGGCTCTCAAAAAAGTCCTAAATCTCTTCACACTCCTAACAAAGCACGACAAATACCTCTCCCAAAAGGAAAATGATGTAAAACAATTCAAAACTCTCTGCTATTTACTATCCCACATTGCTTAAGTACACACACAATCTAGACATGCATCACAATTCAGCTAGTGTTGAAGAACATACTAAAATTTAAAGAATGCCTTGCATCAAAAATGCTCTCAAAATCTGAGGGAAATCCCAGAATTGAGGAAGCAATACAAGATGAATTAGGCAAGGTAATTCCCTTCCACACCGCAATACAGACCATCTAAGTCCAGTCTGACCTGAACAGTCATGTAAAGGAGCCTCTCCATCTGCACAGACCATAGCAGACTTCTGCACACTAGACTTTATACCCAAGCTAAACATAAAATGAAATAATATCCTCAGAGTCCTATCATCTTCTCAAATGCTGTGAGTCTTCTAAAGGTAACATACACCTCACACTGTTCAGAAAACCTAGTAAGTTCAACCATGTCCTGCAAACAATTTTATTTTCTAATAGGCTCTTCAATGACTAAAGAAACAATTATTAAGCTCTAGGACAACACACAGAATAATACACTCGGTACAGTCCAACAGCACATTGAATGCTTATTGCACAATGAGAGGAAAAAACCGATGACCATAATTTATTGCAGTTAATGAGTTAGAATGCTCTAAACTCTATTAAAATTATTCTAACATGCCAGGAATGACAGTTTGTCTCCATCTTCTACAGCTCCCCTACTAAGAAAAACTGATGTATGCCATTACTAATTTTAAGTTGGAGGGAGGGGGAGGAACACACGTCCCCACAAAAGAAAACTCATTACCTTTTCAGATTCACCATTGCCCATGGTATACCCGTAGGTGTGTTGAAAGCTGGAAGAAGTTTTCCTGCCAGTTGCACTGCTTTGATCTTGAATACCTAAGATAGTAGGATCAATTGCAAATAGTTACAAAGTCTGATTTATCTCCAAGAACTATAAAGACTGAAATTTCCCCGCCCCACCTACTCCTTTGTATTAGAAAAGCTTTATATTGTAAAAAACATATTAACTTATAATTTTTTGCCACTTGTTCACTTTATAAATTTCATTTAGATTTGAACACGAAAAGCAAACTTGTCATTTTGATTTTTTTCCTTCCAGGCTCTCCAGCAATAGTTCTTATATTCCTATTACAGAAGAAGAATCAGCTCTCCTCCCACCTTCCTCCGCAGATACTGGAAATTTCAAGTGCTTTCTAAAGCAGTCTTTAAATCATTCTTTATATTGATAGCTAAAAATCAAGACACAACTCTCCTACCCGAATATTTTAACTTTAACAAAATTCCAATCTCTTTTTATTGAGATTAGTGCAGACAGAGTTCCTATTCTTTCACAAACAGAGTCTATGCAAAACCATATATGCAGTTTCCCAGTTTTTCCTTCACTGCTAATGCATAGGAAAAACAATTCCTCCCTAGTCTGATTACTTAGAGAAACTATTGAAAGAACAAAATCTCTGTCATTTCTAGTGTTGTTTCTACTTACTTTTGGAACATAAATCTGTAACAGCCTTATTCAGACCCTAATGGCTGTTAAATAAAAGAGCAATTGGGAGACAGCTCCTTCTAAGCCTACATGAAGCACATTTTCCAAAGGAGGCATATTTGGTAGATGCCCATTATATGAATCTGCTTTTACCAGTTAGTTGCTTTCAGTATTCACTACATTTGTGGAGAAGTATCTCCTAATTTGGAGATACGTTTTTCACCAGTTTGAAGCACCATATGAACATGTAACAAAAAGAGCTACCATGCCCCAAAATAATTTATGCAACATGGACATAGTATAGAAACATTATCTCTCCAGTGACCAGTGATAGGACACGAGGAAACTGAATGAATTTCAGGAGAATTTCAGATTGGGAAAAGGTTCTTCACTGAGAGAGTGGTCACAGCATCAAGCCCATCAGAACTCAAGGAGCATTTGGATGGTGCTCTTCATCACAAGGTTTAGTTTTAGGTAGTCCTGAGAGAAGGAGGGAGTTGGATTCAACAATCCTTCTAATTTGCAATATTCTACCATTCCGTTATTATCAACTACCTGACCAATACTCATGTAATCAAGAAGAATAAGACCTTTAAGAAGGACTACATGATAGTTCTGTTGGATTTCTAAAAGGCATCTTGCCCTTTTATAAAGCCTATGGGAGGAAAACAGAAGAAACGCTTACTGGAGAAACAAGCTGAAAAATAAGCAATCAAGAACATCCTTATTTTTCATATGAAGGTGGGAAAAAAAATCAATATCTTAATGTTTGAGGAGATGACTAGTGAGACATGAAATAAACCAGAACAAAATATTAAAGATGACATCTAACTGTATTTGATGCACTGTAGTATGGAAAGATGGAGGTGGATCTGAAAGCAATGAGCCAGGAAAAAGAACTTTTACAGAGGTACTTCAAATGATTGTAAGATGGGATACGTTTAAACTGAAAAAGAGGAATATGTCTAAACTGAAAAACCTCAGAATATTATTTGATAGAATTGTGAAGTAACAGAAGCAATATGGCTTGAATGATTTTTAGCAAAGAAACTGACAAGAGACAGTGTTTGAGAAAATATGCAGAAATTTAGCAGTAAAATTCAGATAACACATTGACCTTAAATAAAGGACCAAGTCAAAATTAGAAGGCATAGTATAAGACAGAGGTACAATACACGTGCAGTCTATCACAATTGGGGAAAAAGAAACTGTAAAGAGAACTAAAAGCTCATTCTTGGCCCAGTTACATATAAACGACCTGATTTGCATCTACAGATAAGTGTCAAAAATTCATACTGAACTTTTAGATTTTTAAGTAGTAGATGGGTCAAGACCAGACAGAACTATCTACAGAGAGTCATCTAAAGGGAGTTCCTCTACAGCACAGACAAGTTTTAACACCTAATAGAGAAAAGAATGATGACTTCCAGTTAAATGATAAATTGTTTGAAAAGACATTTTTAGCATTAATTTGTTTAGCTTCAGCATTTGGATCCTGCACCTTATGAAAGCGCTACACATTATTGCATTATTCATTAATAAAAGATACTGAAGCAATAGGGTAAGAATATTCAATGGGAGAACATCCTTACAAACATCCTTTCTAGAAGAATATTCTTAATGGTTAATTATTTACATACTGCTATCCAGTTTTTAATCCATTTGAAACGTACTACAATATCTGAGGAACAAGCTATAGTACTGAAGGAGTTTTTAGTAGGAGTGTACAAGGTTGAGCTGATCTAAATGTACACGAATCTAGACAAGACAGTCAAAGCAAGGCATCACTGAGCCATTTCAGCATCAGAGCACCAGCACTAACTCCTGGTTCAGATAACCATGTTGTTAGCAGTAGCTGCCAAAACTTGCTGTGATTAGAGGCACCCTCCTGTCACTTCCATTGGGGTTGAGGACTCTACATAGCACTGACTTAGCATCAGAAGGTATAAAACTCCCTCTATATCCCTCTCACCCAAGACTGAATGCAAGGAAACAAACTGGTTGAAGACATGCCTTTACTTTCTATTCCTGCCATCTGTCTTTTCTCGGCTGCTGCTTCTGCATAACAAAACCACTGAGTACTTGGTATAATGTTTACTTATGCAGGCTGGAGTGAGAGCTTGAGACAGTTGCACAGGATTTTGTGAGGGCCAGGTGACCAGAAAAGCGTATTTGGAGAGATGCAGGGAAAAGAAAGAAATGTAGCAAGCAGTGGTGCGTAAGGTGCCTTTTATGGGAAATTGTAGATTTGTCCCGAGTGCTCTGCTGAGCTTATTAAAATGCCTTCTTTTAGCATGTTCTAGACAGTAAAAGCCTCAGGCTCTAGGTTTTAAATAATAAGCTGTTATCAGACAATATGATTACTTATCATACAATATTTTTAATTTTTTTTTTAAAAAGCAGGTTGAACAGATAGATTCTATTTTAGCCTTGGCAATATCCTGTTGACAGGCAATGCATTTAAAAAAAAAATATAGACAAGAAGAACGGAGAAGAACAAAAAATGAATGGTTGCCTTTTAAAATAGAGCTCATTAGGAAACAGCAAAAGAATTGGGGTTATTTAGTCTAGATAAAAGATGTTCAAGAAAGGACAAGGTAAGGACTTTTTAGTATATAAAAAGCTACAAAAAGGAAAAAGAAATAATATTTTTTTCCCGTGGACATGAAGAACAGAAAATAATACTGAAATGGAATAAGGGAAAGCAAGTTAGTTACTAGGAAAAAGTTGGTAAAAAGGATAACTAAGAATGAAGCATGACCATGACTGCTGCCAAGTCATCACTACAGCTTTTAAAAATGCTCTGTACAACACATACAACTACAAAGACTGAGATGATTGTCCGAGATGTTCCTTGAATCTGTCAAAGAAAAGAAGAATAACTGAAAATTACTCACCTGCCTTACCACTCTTTCAGCCATGTTGCTGCATCGAGTTTGCACGGCAAGGTTTTGGTAGGAGGAAGACTACAAGGGTGGTTTCTTTGAGAAATTGCCAGAAGCTTTCTGTGTGACCAACAGAGCCAATGCCAGGTGGCTCCAAGACAGACTCACCACTAGTCAAGGCCGAACCCATGAGCATTGGTGGTAGCACCTCTGGGATAATGTATTTAAAAAGAAGAAGGTAAAATAACAACTGCAGAACAGCAACTGCAGCCAGAGAGAGGAGTGAGAACATGTAAGAGAAATAGCCCTGCAGACATCAAGGTTGGTGCAGAATGAGGGGAAGGAGGTGCTCCAGGTGTCAGAGCTTCCCCTGAAGCCTGTAGGGATGACCATGGCGAGGCAGGCTGTCCTCCTACAGCCCATGGAGGTCCATGGTTGAGCAGAGACCCACCTGCAGCCTGTGGAAGAACCCCACAACAGAGCAGGTGGATGTCTGAAGGAGACTGTAACCCCATGTGAAACCCATGCTGGGGCAGGCTCCTGGCAGGATCTGTGGCCCTATGGAGAGAGAAGCCCATGCTGGAGCAGGTTTGCTGGCAGAACTTGTAACCTTGTGGGGGACTTACACTGGAACAGTCTGTTCTAGAAGGACTGCACCCCATGGAAAGGACCCACACTGGAGCAGTTTGCAAAGAACTGCAGACCGTGAGAAGGACACACGTTGGAGAAGTTCATGGAGTGCTGTCTCCTGTGGGAGGGACCCCACACTGATGCAGGAGAGGAGTGTGAAGAGTCCTCCTCCTGAGGATGAAGGAGTGGCAGAGAAAATCTGTGATGAACTGACTGCAAACCCCATTCCTCTTTCCCCTGCACCACTGTGGGCAAGGAGATAGACAAAATCATGAGTGAAGTTGAGCCTCTGAAGATGGGAGGGGTGGAGGTGGGTGTTTTAAGATTCAGTTTTTATTTCTCATTATCCTACTTTGATTTGATTGGTAATAAATGAATTTCCCCAAGTCAACTTTGTTTTGCCCATGGTAGTACTTGGTAAGTGATCTCTCCCTATCCTTACCTTTACCCATGAGCCTCTCTTAATATTTTTGTTTTTTCCTCTTCCCTGTTCAGTTGAGGAGGGGAGTGACACAGCAGCTTTGGTGGGCACCTTGCATCCAGCCAGGGTCAACCCACCACAGTTCCCTGGTAATGAGACGGCTTGTGCCATACACGTAAATGGAAAATGTTTTGTCTCTTGGGTTATTGTATCTACTCTGTAGACCCACAGAGCACCTTTGTAACTGGTGCATAAATCATGGAGACTATTCACCCTCAAGTTTCTTTGCTAGCACAAAGCTCCCAAGTATCAAACCCTATAAGAGTGAGAAAGTCACAGAAACCACAAAGTCAACAGCCCTCAAAAAGAATGCTGCTCTTGCAGGGTAACTCCACCTTTTTCAAATATGCATTCACACTTGCAAAAATCACAGAATTCAGTATGCAGTGGCCTTAAGACTTGGAAGTAACTAATCAGAATCTTCTTAAAGACACCGTAACAGCAAAAGCAAGACATTCTATTTTGAAGATGCAAAAATACTGTACTAGGTAAACATGTCTATTAATCCCAGGGTAGCTGTTCTGTATGCTCTCAACATATGGAAATTTTTCAGAAAAGTTTCAGAAGCCACCACAGACTTGGAGAAGCATTTCCATTTTACATGGCAAAATCTAATACACTAAATGCACTAATTTACATGGCCTTTTCTAGGTTAATGCTTCTTTCTGCAAATACTGTAAAGAAATGGAAGAATTTTTCCCCCTTTCAAAAACAAATCAAGCTGTTTACAGCTATAAGGGAAGAGAGTGAAAATTGGCAGAAAAAGCAAAATTTAACCCCCAAATCGGATAAGTGGATCCCTCATTAAGATGAAAACAGCAATCAGTATTTACAAACTAGTATGTACAGCAGGCTAGCTGTGAGGGCCTGAATAATTTTCACCCATTAAATTGATGCTTAACATATCAAACCTGCCACCCACCCCACAACATGAAAGCTAACTCCTGAGCCTAATCCAAGTAAGGCCAAAACATTCCGCAGAAAAGGCCTTAAAGGTTTCAACAATTCTTCAAAAGCCTTTTTGACTGCCTAGATACACGGTTGCAACTCTCAGAAGACTATATTATGCTAATACTGCTGTTAGGTGTTCCCTTCCAGCACTATGAATGGCAAACAGCATCGAATGGCCTTTGTTCCTAACTCTGAGGGAGATTATAGATGTTTTATACAAATAAAGAACCTCTTTCATTTATGTGCATAGACCAGCCTTTGAGTCATTCTTATTAAACAGTAATAAATGCCAGACTTCTCCTTAGTCTGATGGTCTATGGCCATGCAATGTGGTTCTGATAACTCTCGATCCTTGAAAAAAACATCAGACAAAACAGATATGCTGCACAAGCTGACAAAAACGTAGTACTCAGTTCACCATCAGTACTACTATTACTATCAAACCCTGCACCTGTTTCCTTTGACACTAAGGATGAAGATAATGAAGCAGATCTATCTAACTACTGAATGTAGATCAAAAAAACAGAGCACCTGACAGCAATACTAGACCCTTGAGGAAACTATATGGTATTCCTCGACCCAAACAGGAATAGTTTCAGTCTGCAGCAGTGTACTCTTCACTGCCTTTTGGTGGCTAACCACCCATTTAAAGCTCAACACGTCAGAAAGGACTATCAGCATGAGTAGAGATAAAGGCTCATGGTGAAAATCAAGTAGCATTGTCACAAAAAAAAATAAAAATAAATAGCTTAATAAGAATTGCTGGTTTGATGCCTCTTTATACTTAAGCCATAATGCATAGGAAAAAGATGTCTACATGCCAGATGAACAGCCGTAAGTTCCACCACACTTTACCCCTTCAAGACTGGGAACTCCTGGGGTTCACAGTGTTCCTAGGGCATCCTCCTCTGCGAGTGGGGGCCATCCTGCTACCAAGAAATGGAGAAATGGTTCCCTCTTTGCACATTTGCTTCTAATAACTTCCATGTATTTAATTACAAAGGCATCTTGTGTGATGAGGGAGATGCAGCAAGATTCTGCTAACATTTCAGCTATCAGAGTACAAAACGAGAGACGGAAAGCACTTCAGTCACATTTTACAGATGTTTGTGAGTGATGACTGAAGAGGTATGGCAATCTAGAATTGGTCCTGGAGAACATAAATCATGTTCATGTGAAACTTAGCAAGGTAGCTACAAATTACACTACCTATAGTGGTGAAATGATGCAGAAATGCATAAATTCAACAGCACCTCTTTAGCATTTGAGGTCTCTTGAGTAGTAGCAGATGTTCAAGGAATGAATATTTGCAGATACTGTAAAGACAATGCCACAGCTAAGATGATGTTCCTTTCTTTGGTGAGCAGCAATGACTATCAAGGTATTTGATGAACAACAGCATTCCTAAAAGACTGAAACTCTTTAAAAAAGGGAACACTTACCCTGCAAACAGATGCTCTATGAATTTTATTGCTTTCTCTGTGACAGAAAAAAGATCAATATGGAAATGAAAAAGCTAAACCCACCTCAGCAGTCTAAGATCAGAGTTAAGAAAAGGGGAATCAACTTGAATCTGGACTATGGTGTGAACTTAAAATGGTCATGATCTCCAGTCCCCGAATGATCCTTGTGGCCCATAGCTGGACTCTCTCCAGCACATTCATGTCTCTTGTACTATGGAGCCTAAAACTGGACACAGTCAAGGGGAAGAATCACCTCTCTTGACGTGCTGGTAAAATTTCTCATGTAGCCCAGGACACCTTCCACTTTCTTGACTGCAAGGGCACATTGCTGCATGTGGTCAACTTGGTGTTCCCCACTTCTGTGCACAGGTGGGTGACCCCCAGCATACAGTGGTGCATACAGTTGTTCCTCCCCAGATGCAGGACTTTGCTCTTGCTCTTGCTGAACTGCATGAGTTTCCTGTCAAGACCATTTCTCCATCCTACTGAGGTCCCTCTGGGTGGCAGCATGACCCTCTGGCATATCAATCACTCTTCCCAGTTTGGTGTCATCAGCAAATTTGCTGAGGGTGCCATCTGCTTCATCACTCAGATCATTAATGAAGACATTGCACAAGATCAGACACAGTACTGATACCTGGGGTACACCAATGGTTACTGGCCTCAGACTATAGTTTGCACCACTGCATAGGTTATCAGGGTTGGTTGAGTATATGTTTCCGAATCACACAGTTCTTCATGGGCGAGGGAACAATTTTCCAAATTAGGTGCTCCATCACCTTTCCAGGGATAGAGGTAAGGCTGACAAGCCTGTAGTTCTTTGGGTCCTCCTGCTTGCCCCTTCTGAAGGTAGGACTGATCTAGGCGGGGGTTTTCCACTCATCTTGCTTATTAGTTTTGTTGCCCAATGTCCCTCATTTAAATCTTTGCCTTATAAGCTACTACGCTTCTGTAAGGCAGCTGTTGCACACAGACAATTTGCATAGGTAGAGAGAAAAAAATTGGGCTTAATTCTAACAGCCTTCAAAATTTTAAAACACTGTCAAATTCACCCTAATGGAAGTCCAGGATCGGATACTTCTGTTCATGCAATTGTTGCTGCAAAGTCCTCCTGAGCTGTGAGAATTCTGGACTCTCAAGAATAATAAGATAGAACAGATTGTACTTAATCCATAAACATTACATAACTTGATGATTTACCTGTTTCACAAGACAATAAATGCTTCATGAAATGTTCCTTCTTTTGGGAAAAAGAAACTCCCTTAGTTTTCAAGACTAGATAGACATTTTCTTTAGCCAGTAGCAGTACACACAAGACTTCTCCAAATACTTTTATTAAAGAAAAGTCACACTGGATTCCTCTCTGAAAGACAAACTTTTGCTAACACTTTCAAAGAATGGTAGGAAGGCAAGGAAGGCTATCCAGTTTCAGATGATGCATGAAATTAGGTGACGTAACAGTTGCCTCTGATCTAAAATTTATGGCTACACAAGCCTAGCTGTCCTTAATCTCTCTGTCTGGAGATTCAGAGATTCAGCTTGTAAAAATTTTCTAAGGCAGTGTTTCAGAATAATCATAACTTCCAAAGGAAAAGCTGCAACTGTGTTCTGCATCTTACTTCTGAAACCAAAAGCTCAGTAAAGCCTGTGGGACCAGACAGGTCCAGTCATACATCCAAGATCTCCTCTTTCCTAAAGGCTCTAGATAGTCCTGAGATGAAAATACAGGTCACTTTTTTCAGAATAATGAGTACAAGAAACTACCCCTCCATATCAGTTGATCTGGATGGACTAGGCAGTCTAGAAAAACTATCCTAATGGTAGTTCCTAAGTCAAGGGTTGTACTAAAAAGCATTAAAATGCCTATCTGATTATATTGTTCAGCTACAGTCTAACTGCATCAGTTAACTGCAGATAAGACAGATATTGTCTGGTTGACTATAGCTTCCCCTATTTACATTTTACAAATTAGCAATTATTTACTCAAATGGTGCTTCTTAGATATAATAAATACTATAGCGGTTTTCTACCATCAACAGGGAAAGATCTGCAAACAGAATTCTTAAGTGACACTATATCTTTTTCAGAAGTTTTCCAAAGCTGCTTTCCTGGACCAGAGACATGAAGCATCTAGTTACTGTTGACTAAGGCATCTTAGGATCTAATGAAATATTCATTGGTTTCACACTACTGATATTTTTGAAAAACCCACAAGAGAAAGTCTGTGCATATATTAGCTTATTAGAAATATCTGACATTTTTGCTTTAGAAGATCTAAATATAAAAATTTGGCATGCACTGGACAGCCAGCTAATCACATTTAAACTACCTGGCACTGGCTAATAACAACTCAATTAAACTACATAATTTCCATTCACCTCAATAGCTGTATCAGCTTCCTTGGCATGGATTTCATGCATATCTGAGTAGAAAAGTTACATGTTCTCAACTTTTAAAGGGCCTTCAAATCCAAGGCACTTTACACCAGTCAGTCAACATCACAGATCACTTAAAATTCAGAATTAATGTGATGAAAATCTGGCATATAAATGTCTCCTTGATCTGATAATTCCAGAAGATATAGCACACTGTTTCACATCCCGTCTAACTGTGCCAGAAACCATGGTAGTCTGGAGTTAATTTTCTCTTCTACTATTATTATTAGAAAGTTGCTTTCAGTGTAGGCAATTTTTGTGCTTTATCTTTCCTGCTTTTCATATCTCCGGCTTCTTCACCGTAAGTTTACCCTCACAAGCAGTATTAACCTGCCCGATTAGTTACCTTTGTAAAAAAATTGTCCCAGGACTAGAAGCAACAATCTTCAATTTGCACAACATACCAATCACAATCACTCTTGCCCAAGCATGTCCTAAGAGACTCTTTTCAGATGATTTGTTCTTGCTGTGGGAGCTACTACAGTAGCAGAGGGAACCAGATGTGAGAGCATAGACAACGTCTGGCATCTGGCTTAAATGTTCCTCAATAATTGCTGGCACAGAGAAAGACTGATTTAAACTGTGGAAAAAAGGAACAGAGAAAGAAAAAGGAGAAAAATTATTCTGAACAGCCATCAGGAAACTGAAAGAAAGAGCCATGAAGGGACAGAAGATCAGCATGGAGCTTTGCCAGTGGGGAAGTAGAAGTGATAAAGGACAGGGATTCCAACTCCCCATCTCCTAGAGGGTGAAGTTGCTAAAAGAAGGGAACACAAATAGCCAGTGAAGGGAAGAAACAAAAGGCATCAAGAGCAAGACAGGGAATGAATTGAAGTCTAAAGCAGGTAAGACATAAAATGGATGGACTGCCAAGAGTGTAGTTGTAGGGAACAAGAGTATGAGAAACATCTTGGGGAATCTGACAGGGGAAGAACACTTTCTCATTTCCAGAACATGTTCCTAGGAGCTAGAATTGACTCTAATATATCAATCTTTCAACGTGCCTTTGTAGTCAAACACACCCAGGCAAAGCAAAAGGTAAAAGTGAATCTTGGGGGTGGGGATTTTTGTCCTATTAAGCAGCAATCTTTTTGTATTTTGGTACTACCAGCTGTTCTACTGAGTTGAGTAACAGACTGCATTGTGTTCCTGAAAGTCCCAACCCAACTGATGATCCAGTCTGTGTTTTCTTAAGAAAAAAAAAAAATCTGTGTTAGGAATCTTAAGAACTGGTTCTGAACTCAAATAATTAAGCTATTTGTACTAACAAGTTTCACGAGAATCATTTTCATGCAACAGAAATTATCTACTTTCTGTGATTATTAATCTCTCTTGATATTGGCTTTCTCTTTGGTAACACGTGTTCCCAATGCTTTCTCCACTCACATCAGCTATCTCCTTAATTTCCCATCTATTTTTCTATGCCATGTTATCTTTTTTGTCCTTCAACTCTGTGCTTACATTGCATCAATTTCTACTTTCTTTCTCAGATTATTCCTCTGTCTCCTGTTTCTCTTGAATGTGCTGCCAAGCTTTCCATTTTAAATTTAATCTTGATTTCCCCTTTAGTCTTGGCCAGAAATGACTCAGTCCCTTTTAGATTGTATTTGCCTTTATAAAAAAAAGTTAAACAGATATTAAATTACATACTGTTTCACACTATGTGCAGTCATTATACACACAGCCTCCCTCCCCCCATTGGTATGTGACAGATTACAATGCAAAAGTCACAGACTAGAAGAAAAAAAAAAAGTAAAAATCACACAGCTTTTACATCTTCCAAAACATATCCTTTATACAGTGTCAGACTCAAAGCACCATAGATTGCACTTAATGAAAGTAAATAGCGATTTTTTTTTTTAATGAATGAACCGGCTTGTTTTCACCGATTAACAGACATTTAGCTTATCTACAGCTAACATTTATATATATATAGACCAAGTTCTGACACAGAATTAGTTGGCAAACAAAACCTATGAGGAATGAATCAGTAAGCACTGAATCTTCATAGTTGCATAAATACTGTAAGGCATTTGAAAAACCAGACATTTATTTTGAAAAAAACAGTGAGTTAAATACCCTAAACTCCTGCAGCATAATTTATAGATCTCAGGGCTAGAAATATAAGATAAAAATGTTCCTCCTCTATGCCATACAAACAAAAATAAAGAAGGTTCAAGAGCAACAATCTGATCATCTGCATAAAATAAGGCATAAGTACCAAGACACATTTATAGTTACATCAATAAGTAGTACTTCAGAGAAACATTCTTTCCAGAGATGTATCTGGGCTGCCTCATGTACCACATACTGACAATTCATATGTGCAGGAGGCATAACTATCAGTCCTCTAATTTTTCACAATTTTTCTATCGCTTCTGCTGGTTTTACAAATCCTTCTAAGAACATGATTACCAAGAATCTTGCAGCATACCAACAGCAGCCCTTATTAATGACTTAAACAGAAATAAAATTCCACATTGTATTCAAAGGTCCTATTTATAAATCCAAATGTTCATGGGTCCTTTGCCCCAGGATTTCACACCAGAAGTTCAAGCTGAGCAGCTTGTTTTTTGTGAGTTCCACAAAAAAAGAAAAAAAAAAAGTATATTGAAAGCCACAGCTACTCAAAACACAATCCCTTGTTCTGTCCCCACGGTGGTCTGTCCAACACGGGTTGTTCACCCTTCTTGTACTTGCAGCCTGCACCTACACCTTTGGTAACATTAAAACGTATTTAATTTATACAGAGCAAGTTGAACATTTGACTAAGTTTCTCTGGAGTTTTCTACTTATTTGCCATCTCAACATGAGCTACAGTCAGCTATACATTCTTAAGAGAAGACTTTCATTGTCAAGTCACAAATGTACTGATGATTTCTTATTTTCCATTAAGTGATTTTCAGAGATGGAGAAGAGGAGCGAAGTCAGTCTCTCCGGGTCACAGTTACCTAGGTCACCTTTTAAAGATCCTTTCTGAACATGGACATAGCTCCGTTCTTTTGGTTTAGGCACTCATCTGCAATCTTACATTTTGAATTAAAAAAATTAATGTTAATAGGCTAGAGAGCTTCTTGGTTATTTCTTTAACGATTTGTTCCCAGATTATCCAATTCATAAATGGCAACACAATATTACTGCAGACAGCATCTACTTGATGCCTCACAGGCTAGAAGAGTTCACCATCTTTATCATACAATAGGTGCACACATCATTACAGGCAACATGATTTTTGTTAACATTCTTGCTAGCTTTTAGTGGTTTTGCCTAGCAGTTATTGTAGCATTCAAGGCATTTATTTTTCTCTCACCGTATCTGTTCTTAGTTTTTAGTATTCAAACTCCTTTTTAAGACAAAAGCATGATAGCGAGCACTGAATGAGAGCAAGTCTGAAAAGGCCAAACCAGCCAAAGATGCCTTATTTAAGAGCAGTATCATGTCCACAGCCTTAATTTTTGTTCTGTTTTAAAGTGAAAAAAAATCCTTGTGCTTTCAGTTGACAAAAGACAATACCATACTTCCTCTCTGGATCAGATCAAGCATGAAAACGGTCAGTGTAGATGTTAACATAGGAGGAAAGTACCCAGGAAAACTCAGCGGGTTTTACATTAACTCAGTTAATGTATTACTGTGTCAACAATAATGCCAGTAAGTGAATGTTTGGCAAAATAACAGGCAGGATACTGTGCCTGCTGTCACTGGTGCCCATCAGCATCAGCATGACTCAAACTAGTGAAGGAGGACACAAAAACTAAGATACATGACATTGTACCAATGATCTACATTTTCTTAGCTTTTATAGCCCTCTGCAGGAACATGACCAGACCCAAGAATGAGTTTCATAAGTAGCTATCACTGCACAGTTATTGTATTTTCTAATGCTAAAACAGTTTGTCCTTTATTTAAAACAGTTTAAGGTATGTTATGCTAAAAGAAAAAACCTGTTTCCAATCAGACAGAGTAGAGGGAATAGATCTGCAATGAAGTCAGTCTTCCCCTCCTTTTCTCCGCTTCAGGTGCTGTGCAGCACCAAGATGTAGCAATAAATTGGGCCAAGTGTCATTTGCCAGTCAAGAAAATGTTTACTACAAGCATGGTAAACAGAAACTGCACAAGCATTACAATCTGCACTCCAGTGAGCAGTGGCAACGCCCAGTATGAAACAATTCTTTGAAAGTCAAGGAAAAAAAAAAAGAGTTATTTTTCAGGTTGTGTCCTGTTAGAGACCAGTGAGCTGCCACAACTACTTACGAATAAGCAGCTCATCTCCTGGCAACAAGCTCAAATCTCATTTTCATTGGATAGGACATATGCACTGTTAGTAACTCTTCTGAGATTTTCAACCTTTGAAAACTTAATTTAGATATGCCTTAAAGCTTTTAGATAATTTAGATAATTTCATAGGTACATTTAAGAATTCTGTGAAACCAGGACACATAATATAGTCTGCTGTTGAGGATGTGCATTGGCATATATAACATAATTTGACCGAATTTTCCTGAATAGAAGAGATGCTGCCTGTCAGATTCCTAGAAAGGATTAGTTTGATTATCTGTTAACAGAGTATCAGGTACTTAACAGCCCTCATGCTCTACTTTAAATGAGATTTGAGGATGGATTTATCCATGTGAACTATATTACTATTTTGCCCAGAAAGATATGTCATTTTGATGGCTTTTAAAAAGATGAAAAAGACAGTCATCTAACTGCTTTATCTCTAAGGCTGGCAAAGGTAGACAAAGTAAATCATTAATCTTTTTTTTATATTGCAAATATCATAAATAAGTTTGTTCAACAAAGATAAAACAATAAGCTACCCTATTTATTGTACTAATAAATCATCAGCAGAAAAGAACACTTTGTTATAGTGGTCTAACTGTCCTCCTGATGCTATCACACAACAGCCATTAGAATAATATTCACTTTGTTTTCCTTACTTGATGCCATTTCTCAGGCACAGCAATGTGCACTGCACAACAACCAACCCTCTATCCATCTCTGAGCTTTTGTCATTCCGTGCATTATTGCTAACAGGAATATTTTATTTGCCACCACCAGTCATGCCAGAAGTTTTAATGATTTGTGAAGCTCCACTTCATGAAAAAAAGCAAGCAGTCAACAGGTGACTTGTGCACTCTCTCCTCAGACAAATGCTGTTTATACCAGATAATGCTTAGTTACTCTAAAGGCAAGATGGGGTTACTACTGCACACCCTACAGATCTCTTATGGATTTGACTGCTAACAAAGGACTCTAGGCAGAGTGTGTAGGAATTATGTTCTTATCTCAATTCTCATTCGCTTTCTTTACAAACCAGAACACATGCAAGAAGTGGAAATAAACCCTGAATCCTGCTGTAAACAGCTGCAGATAAACTTTTGTAGGGAGGAATCCAAAAGCCATGGGCTCAATGTTTGGTTTTGTAACAGACTTCCTATAAGATGCCAGTTAAAAGAGTTAAATCCAGCTTTTCAGAGACCACTGCTAGCTATGGCATTCCTTCTTCTGGTTCATCTTGCTTCAGAAAATGTGCTGAGTTGTCAGAAGCTTTAAGGACTATTAGGTGAGGGTCATAGGCACTCAGAGTTCTAATTGCTGAGAAAAGGTAAAGTCACACTCCTGATCACTGAAGCACTCCAAATCCAGTGACTATCTCCAGTATATTTATTCTTAAGTCTATCCACTTTGTAATTACTGACGTTTGAAACTAGCATGATAACATGCACTCTCACAAGAATACTGTAAACTTTCATGAATGAACATTTATGGGACACATGCCCAACACAATCCTACAGCAAAGATCAAGAACAGAAGGTTCATCCTGGGTACTTATAAACACAGGTGTCCCCCCCCCACAAACACACCTGCCAGGTCTCCTGCACAGGAGGTATGAGTGATGATTAACGAGCTCTTCCCCTGTGATCTCCCCTCTGGCTGGGGTTGCATTTCATTCATTTGCAGGACAGAGCACTACTTCCCAAGCACCCTGTGACCTACTGACCATCTCAGATCTGGAACAGAGGAATACTGGTAGCACAGTACTACAGTCAGCATACACACCTCTTTGGGGGAAGCCCTCAAAACAACCATCTCAGAAGTTGCATTCTAGAGCCTGTGATACAATTTAAAAAAACCCACAGAGCAAGCCCATAAAACAAGCAATGATGTCTTAATGATCAGCAAAAAAAATATGCTCACCCACTGAAGTAAGCGCAGAAGAATTTTGTCTTTCTGTATAGACTAGGGCTCTATTTACATCTTTTTGTGTTATTTCTTCTTTAATGCCCAGAAGGTCAGGGAAACGCCACACATTTAAAAGTTACATTGTAATTTGAATAAAATTTAGGTACCTGAAACAAGGTCTGCAGTGAATCAAAATAAATCCATGTAACACCATATTCCTCTGACTCTCTTAGGCTCAGTTAACTACAGCTCCTCAGTCTTCTGATGATGACATACATTTTGTGTTCTGCTTTCTCCAACCTGAAGACACAGCTGTAGCAAATGCCTGGGTATGTTTGCTCCAGGTACTTTCTCTCAGTGTTAGAGGATTTTATTTCCTGCTCTCAGTATAAACAGGATCTTTCTCAACTCCTAACGCACCCAATCGTGAGAGAGTAGAAAATAAAGAACACTGGGAACACACAAGGGAAACACCAAAATTCTTAACCTAAGCTGAAACTGCTATTAGAAGGAGTTTACCAATTTGGTGGCACCCCAGGTGCCACCAAGCCTCAGAAGGGGTCCATGGCATTGAGGGCTTGCCCCCACAGTGTGCCACAGTGAGTCACACGGTGTCACAGACACAACTGGGGCCGTAGCCATGGAGTAAAGGGCAGACTTGGCATACAGAAGGTAGAAGACTCCTTCTACAGCTGGGGAGATGCTGATAACTCCGTAATGATCAGTGGATGGGCTTTTTTGCTTGTCTAGGATTGTCTATGATTGGGACCACTGTGAAGAGATGATTATTCCTGTAGATTTGCTAAAAAACCTGGATTTTATCTATTTATTATTCAAGAAGTTGGACAGACATTTGGCATATAACAAGAGTATCACATTCATTCCAGCAGTGAGTATAGTCAATGCTGGAGGCTATTGGGCAGGAGCCATAGAGGAGAAGCGACAGCAATTCACCAAACACAATTATAAAAAATCAGATTTTGAACACAGAGCACTCAACTCTGGTACTCTTTATCTTATTTAAGCTTTATCGCTCCTACGATCATTCACTGTGTTTAATTACAGGATGATTCGGTACATACGCAACATTTGGGCTCTGCAGCTGTCATTCCCTCCCTCCTTGAACAAACTCCCCTTTGGAGAGCAGAAAGTTCATTTATAGTGTGTTCACAAAGACTTGGAAGTGAAGATACTGCTCCTTGCAGGGTTCAGCATCTTCACTGCTGTCTTTTGGATGAGTTTCAGAAATGAGGAACAATGGATCCTGCAAGATGCCCTCTATCTGCCTTTATGAACTCGAAGTTAACACAGCCAATATGAAGGACTGCAGCTGCTTTCTGCTGGCATTGTCATCTACGAAGTCTTCCTTGTCCTGATTGCTCCTTCACTACCCAGGTGTGGGGACAGCATAACAGAAGTTATAACTCTTGGACCATTTCATGCAGCACACCACAAGACAATCCAGTTTCTGCTGAAGATTCCAGTGCATTACCCTACCTCAGGTTATGGCAGACATTTTACTGTCTTAGGCCTTGAGGACACTGCAATTCCCAGTCTTGTGGTAGCCTACTCTCACAAATTCTACATTCAGACACTCTCATCATGGATCTATTTGTAACTTCTCCTGCAGCTTAGCACTGCAGTCTGTTGACAAGCTTTGTTGTTTCAGTATTAACACAGAAAGATCAGTCAATTCTTTTCTACTTCATGCCATTCATTCTTACTGTTTGCCTGGTTGTTGTTTTTTGCAGCAGGAGTTGAGAGTGTTTAGGTCAGGCAGTGATTTTACAAAGCAGTGCTCCCATCCTCCCTCAGCAATCAGAATCAGCTACCCTGATGCCCAAAAATAACCAGATCCACAGATCTGCGACTGAAAGAAGTGGAAGAATTTATAATCAGTCATATACAAAATAAAGATCAACTAGATAATTTGTGTTGAAAAAGAAAGAATTTACCAATACACATGGTAAAGCGAAAACCTCTTGTTACCCAGAGAAAAAGCAAGCACCAAACATGACTGATCTTGAATAAAATCTTCAGCCACAAAACTAGATAGACACCATAGGAGATCAAAGAACTCCAGAGCCACATCCTGAGCAACCAGTTATACACTATGGCTGATTTCCAGGCAAACTCCCTGAAAAGACTTTAAAAGACCATATGAATAGACAACTCCAATCTAACAATAAGAGCATCCTTTTGCAATAGCATCCTTGCAACAGCACCCTTTTTTTTTTGTGAAATGCAAGTGGCTTTATCTTGTTCTAATCTCTGAGTATACATGATACTCTTTCACTAAGCATTTCTATCCTGATGCTATTACATACAATAGAGTGATACCAAGATATTATCCAAGACTAATAAAATAAAGAAAATCATAAAGAACACATGTTCTCATACAGTCAGTCTAGAGAATAACTTGGAATAAACAAAGAAATCTACTGTTCTGAGTAAAATGCTAAGTAATGCCTTGCTTCGCATCGAGAAAACAAATATCTTAATGCAGCCACAAAAAAAAAAAAAAGAAAAGATTGCTTTTTAGTTTTGTTTGGGAATTTTGTTGTGTTCTTTTGTCTGTTTGTTTTTTTAATTAATGTAAGGCTGATTTTCATCCTAAACTGCCATAGTCAACATTTACTCCAAACTAGGCATAGAGAACATTTGATTTCTACTTAATTCTGTTATAATATCAACTGTATCATAGTGCTGTATCCCCCACCCCTCCCCCAAGCATAATGAAGACCATATCTAGTTCTTAAAGAAATTAAAGGATTGTTGCAGGGATTACTGAGAAACAGCCTGGTTCAATTTAGATAAGAAGTAATATTTTACCACCAGTATGTCATTTTGGACTGTTAACTCCATTTGACAGATGAAAAAGAGGAAGCATCATGCTGCCTCTGAACTCAGAAGGTGGAAGACTTGTAGTTCACACACTTTAACTACAATCCTGTTTGATCAAAATTTAAAATAAAGATTTTATACATTCTATCATAACCTAGAGTGGAAAATAGAAGTGCCTAGTTCTCACAGTATGACTCTCAGTCACTTTCTACTAAGCGAGTCTCCTAAACTCTGTACCTCAAAAAATATTTTGCTAGTAGCTCCTTACTGAGTATGGGCACAATGAATTTTGCACTTCTTATTTAGAGATTTTGGTACTTAGAGATTATGACTATTAACATACATCTTAATAAAGATAGCACTGAGTGAAGTAAACACTTTGCATCGGTTGCTCAGGGAAAACTGGGAAGGAAACTCTGGCATACAGAAAAATACAAAAGAGCCTGCGTGGACAGGCTGAACTCTAATCTTCAAGGTCTTTTGTAACCTAGACAATTCTATGATTTTATGTCATACAGCACTCCTGGGAGAGATCACGCTTTTTTTCTTCTGCTTTTTATTATGTCTCTTTTTCTTTCTTTGGTTTGATAATATAATTTCCAAAAAAATCCAGTATACAGTATACCCCACTCATACTGAGGATCCTAGTACTGTTTGCAGTTCTGGGGTCCCAAGGCAGGAAAGAATGTGGACCTGTTGGTACGGGTCCAAAGCAGGGTCACAAAAGTGATCAGAGGGCTGCAGTACCTCTCCTGTGAAGACAGGCTGAGAGAGTTGGGATTGCTTAGCTTAGGGAAGAAAAGGTTCTGGGGAGACCTTAAAAGAGCCTTCCAGTACCTAAAACGGGCCTGGTTTTCAAAACAGATGAAGAAGTCTTTCTACTATGGCCTGTAGTGACAGGAGAAGAGTCAACAGCTCTAAAACTCAAAAGACGGTAGGTTTAGACTGGATATAATCACAGAATTGTTTAGGCTGGAAGTGACCTTTAAGATCACCAGGTTCCAAACCCCTGACACGGGCAGAGACACCCTCCACCAGATCAGGCTGCTCAAAGCCCTATAACGAAAATATTTGCTACAATGAGGGTAATAAGGCTACCCACAGGTTGCTCTGAGAAGCTGTGGATGCCCCATCCCTGGAGGTGTTCAAGGCCAGGTCAGACAGAGCTCTGACAACCTGGTCTATTGAAAGGTGCCCCTGCCCATGGCCAGGGGTTTGAACTAGATGATCTTTAATGGTCCATTTCAACCCAAATCATTCTATGATTCTGTATTCCACTATTTTAGCATATATTTATTATATATTTCAATAAAGTACTTTGGAGAAAAGCCACAGGCTAAAAGAATCTCAAAAGCAATGACAGATTGAGACCTCATTCCTACATGGGAGCTGAGGCAAAGCAGGCACACTCTTAGATCTAATAACGTACACCTTGCCAGACACCAGATGGCCTGTCCACGATCAGCCAGGAAAAACGTATTGTGCAGAGGATTTAAATAAGGCCCCCCCAGATTGCAGACCTACAACCCCTGTCACCAGATAAATATCAGTGTTGTTTCAACCAGAAAAGACTGAAACAGACACGTGGGCAAATTGTCCACTGTGTCAAGGTTCACAGGCACATCTTGTTTTCTTTTATTCAAAAGTCATTTTGACATGGAAAAATGGAGAAAGATATCGCTTTTTCCCAAATCATAGAAACAATTTTGTCTTCCTACATCAACAGAATGGTACAGCAAGGCAAGACAACCAAGACATTTGCATGAAAATGCATTTTTCTCAAGCTTTAGTTTTACATGCTCATCCTTCACAGAAGTCCAGCATAAATTCCCACAGGGAAAATTTTGAGCTGTTAAAAGATTTACAGATGTCATGTTTCACAGGGAAAGGCCTGTGATTCAACACGGGACAGGACACGCCTACAGCATTTTCAGCCAACCTGTGTCAGTGGCTAAAACCAGCAGTTTTATTTTTGGTTATTTTTCCCCATTCACTGCAGTGAGTAAGAGGGAACTCCCACTGATAAACGAAAGTACAGCAATAGTTACAATCTTAATGTGAAAGGTTTAAATTTTTACCATCAACTGTAACCAGCATTATTAAAAACATGATCACAGTTGACCCTTCTCTATGTAATACCAGTAACATGACAGTTAAAATGCAAATATAGCATCAAGACCACAGAATCATGCCAACAGACATGCTAAATAATTTTTTAAAATTCATATGTTTTCAATAAAAGCACTAACAAGGACAGTTTTATCTAAGTTAATAGTCTGCTGTACTAGAAAACTATGGCCAATATCTACCATGATGATTCAATCAGATAAAATCCTATCAAGCCCTCCCCTTGCAAATGGTGAAACTATATAGATAAACCATGATGACTATCAAATTCTCCAGATGTGGCCATTTAAAAGTGATTAAAGTTCCACAGTTGATGCTGAGTCTTGGACACTTTCTTTTATGGTTGTCCCTACAGCATCTTTAATAAGACTAAGTAATTATAGTAACATTAAATAAAAATGGGCTTTTATAACTATCACCAAAGAGCAGTAACTCCTGTTGTTGATATATATATATTTATATATTAAAAGGAGAAAACCAGAATTAATTCAAAGCAGCCTGTATTGGACCTTACTTTAAATACATCAAACAAGACATGGAAGAGTATGGAAAACAGTATGAAAACATTCTAGCAACAGTCTTGCAGAAGTAGAGGCTTGGAGGAAAGGAGATGGGGATTGAAATATCAAGAAGGTCTGGTAAGTGAATATGAGCAAGTAAATGATAGCTTGATGAATGAAGTCTATCACTAGATAGAGATTCCTTTAGAGGAATAAGTCCATGTGCATGTCCACAACCCTGACCTGGCAAAACACCCAAACAGTTGATAACAGGTTCGTTTGTCTTAGCAGTGGCTAAAAAGTGTCTCCTCACATGTCTGAATGCAGCAAAAAAAGAAATCAGGCATGCCACAATCCTGAGTTAAGGAATACCTTCCCTTCTTGGGAACAAGAGAGAAAAGACCAGACTGGAAATCACATCTCAAAACAAACCTGTTTCCAACTCCAAGGAGTTCCCAGACACAGGTGTCTCTCCAGGGCTCAGTTGCTGAAAAGCCTCAGATTCCCTTGCTTGTCATATTCACAATGACAAATTGCAGAGAAACACCATCCAACTTGGCAAATGATGTAGTCTCTCAGATACCCAAAGCAATCCTAGCTGCCACACTATTTTGAAAGAAATGCAGTCTGAACACTTTTTTTAGCAGTTGTTCTTTAGAAAAATAAAGATGATTCATAGGGACATTTGACAGGAATAATCTTGTACCGCAAGTCATGAAGCATTTGAAGACTGTTGGAGAGAACAATGCCATAGAAATCTTCTTAAAAACAAAAGACAAACCAGTGGCAAACATTTAGGAAAGACAGAGGATAGATGCTTTCTAAGAAGAAAAGAAATGAAAGCTCTTTAAGCAGAGGAGCTTGATCTGACTCTACCAAGCAGCTAGAACCAACTACAAGAAGGAATACTCAGCTCTACAACTGCAGGCAAAGCACGTGTTTTGGCAGTACCCATCTGCATACTGGGGTAAAACAGTTCTTGTTAAGGGGCTTGTACACAGACGCAATATCGATCTACACAAACAATCCAGCTACAGATGTGTGATCTTTGCTTTTTCTCTGAGGTTTTTCATATTCACAGTAGACGCCTCCAAGGAGAGCATGCTCCAATTTGAAGAAGGTGAAGCAGTAGCACTTGATGAAAAATGAACTACCCATTTCTCTCATGGTGTACACTGGATTTTTGCTTTGCCACCGAGTTCTTCTTCCAAAGGAGAAGACACTCATACAAGAGAAAATTCACAGATCCCAGGATGATTCCAAAGACCTAAAGAGTCAACTAATTATGGATTTTCTCTTGGTTATTTTTAGGGGTGTGGGCTTAATATCCCTGAGAACTTGATGATATGCATGCAGTGCTTCCCCAAACAAAGGAGGAAGATACTTATGAACACCTGAAATTGTATTGAACCTTAAGCCATGATATATGTCTGGCAGTGGGCTACAGAAGGGCCATGAAAAATAAAGGACAAAATCAAAGAAATCAGACAGGCAACAGATTAAAGACAGGTAGCTGCTAAGACATGAGAAGAGCTATAACTTAATCTGTTGTAAAGTAAGAAGTCACAGCAATACGACTGTGGGACCAAAGAAGCCCATAGTTGCAAGTCTTTAGGTAAAAGCATTTTTTCAATATAAGCATGTCCTTGCATACATGCTCAGCAGTCTTTGATCTTTTTTAATAGAAGTTTCAAAAGTAGGACAAAATTGGCCTGCTATTTATCAGTCTGTCATTGAGAAAGTGGTAAGAAGATTGTGTAGTGCTTTGATGAAGCAAACCTACAGCCTTGCAGGACAAGTGACAAATCTATTCTTTCTCCCTTCATGAAGTTACAGAACATCAAAACAAGTTATTGTTGGCATGAGAAGGTTGACATTTCACTTGACATTTCAAGTTGATGCTTATTTGAGCAGATATCTTCTGAAAACATCTTGATAAAAGAAACATTTCAAAGCTCTAACAAAGGGTCCTAAATGGTGCCAGACCTGCAAAGAAGCAAGCTTTAAAGATTCATACTCTAAGAATTTGGTTGTTTTGGACAACTGACTCCTGTAATTAGTTTGAAAACAGCTGAGAAAACAAAATTCTAGAAAGGTCTTCACAGAATACCTTGAATTTCACAGACATCTTCCAGTCTCCTTACCTCTTGTCCTGAAAGGTAGTATGCTGCTAGAAGACCGCCAATGAAGCGAATATTAACCTCAAATACAGACACTTCAGAATTCTAGAACAGAAAGAAACAATAAATAACAACCAATTTCTTATTCAAAGGAAGAAAATAATCAAGGCAGAGGCAAGTAGATATCCTAAACCAACCTACATGCAAGGGTCTGTACTGTTTCAGTTTCTAGATCCATACTGAAATTCTTGTGCACATCTTCATTACATCAAATGATAATTCTAATTACAGTTTCAAGTGATTTTTTTTTAAAATCAACTTAGTTTTTCTCCTGCCCTCTACTCATACTATCACCACAAAGTGCAATTACAGTAATTTGGGGATGGTGGGAAAGAAGGCAAGGACCATACATTTCCATAATTCAGCATCTTTTCTCTTATGTTTAAGCATAACACCAGATCTTCTAGATTTACAGGATAAAGCAGAATAATAATTACAGAATTCTCATAATGCACTTTCTTGACCTGAATTACTAATGAGCAATTTAAAATTCAGAGCTCCATTTTAACAGTTTCTGTCTAGGAACAGCCTTTATGTATTTAATGTTATGACAAGAAATACTGCAAGACCACCGAGAAACTCAAGAGAACAAACCATTTTATTGCCTTCCTCCACATTAATATCCTCAGGCTAAATTCAACAGTATCTTCTGACTCATTTAATGACAGAAAAATTAAGAGGAACCAGGTAGTTTTAATATCTTTCTGACTCCCTCTGTGCCTCATTCACTCATTTGCCCGCATACACTCCATCTGTCTCCCCCATAAACTTCTCTTCAACCCACTAGACACAGAAATGCAGTTTTATTAAGAGATTTTGAGATGGGGCAGACTTTTCCTTTCATCCAGAAAAGTCACTAGAATGTACACTGTGCAAGCTGACTCACCAATTCACACACAGATGAAATATATCCATAGGTATGTCTTTCCTTTCATGCTATTTCCAGGGCACCTCTAGTCATATCATGCATTTTGCTTGTGTCCAAACTCAATGCATTTTGCATGTACTACTTATTTCAGAAAGATTATATGAGTACTTTAAAGATTTCCTCAAATAGCACTGATGATTAAAAGCCTGAAGTTTGAAATACTCCCAAATATGGGTTTTTAGTAAAGGTTGTTCTTTTTTCATATACAAGTGATACAAGAAAAATAACACCAGTGCAGCACATGATTCCACTTAATAGCTATTAAAGTCATGAATCACACATGCAATGGTACAGTGTAAAATGAAACAAAATATTTCCATTTCCAAGTAAAAGAATCCAAGAGGAACAAATTTACATATTTATAAACTTCAAACCATATAAGGAAATTACTCAAGTCTACTGTATACACAGGACAACTCATTAACCTTCAGAGATAGTTTCTCATACATAGGAAGATGTAATTGAACCCTAGTGGGTCATGTAAATTTCTTCAATCCAAATCCTAGATTAATTCAGCAAATTTATATTGAAATTGCCTTAGATCAGAAAAAAGTTAAGTAATTTAGTTCATCCTCATAATGGTATCATTATGTCTACACTGTCTCTGATATATTTAGGATCTTCAGTTTTAGACTGAATAATTATCTGGCACTAACTGAAAAAGCAAAGTAAAATTTCTTTAACATTTGCCAGACAGTTGATGTATAAAAGAAAAGGAAAAAGCTGAAACAAATAATTTCTGAAAAACAGGATAAGATATAAAAACAACAGTAAGCATTTGCTGAATTCTGAGTGTATATCTACATTTAATTATGTGCATTTATTGAATGAAAAATTATTTTTGGAACCATAGGGCAAATCCAAGGACTGAAATAAAAATTCCATCACAGAGTCTGTGACAGTCCCAAAATTAGTAATAAGAACACTAATCAATAAGACTAAAATAGAGCCATTTCTTCCATGTAATGTTTCCAAACTCTGCATACATGAAGAATGTCAGATGCTGTATGACCGACTGGGAAATTCTTGTGATAGAAAAGGAAAACTCAACAACTCAGGTGGCATTTTTTGTGTTAAAACGCTTAAGGACATTGATGAAGAAGAATAGATTGTATTCTTAAGTAATTTACACACTGGCTTGGAGGAAATTTGGTTTTCATAGCTCAGTTATTTGCAACTACTATCAGCTAGTAAAACTTCACCTTTCTGCCTTCATTTCTGAGGCCCTGTTGGTTCTCACAGAACACTTTCTTCCATTATCCAATTATAATTCACACTTTGAAAACACAATATATAGACATTACTTTACTTACAGTTGTAAGTGCAAAAGGGTTGAGGTACATTTTTTTCCCAAAATAAAGTTAGATACATAGAGAACTCAGTTAAAGCTTAGATACGACACTTTGATTCATATGTTTTTTAAGTTTCAGTTGAAAGACCTCTTCTGTCTCCCCCAAGGGGGACACTAAAAAGGACTAGAGAAACATTAGGGTAAGCTTTACTCACCACACTGAAATCAAGATTTTTGTCAATCCATTCTTGACCTTCTCTGAATTCATCATGAAGCCCCATGATATAAAGAGTATCCAATGCATCTACTATGGTAGCACCCATTTGCGAGTTTCCTACATGCAAAAAGAAGAACTTATATTACAAGTGATTATTTCATTACTTTTCTTAAACATCACAAACGTGACAAAATAATAGAAGCAGTAGCAAAGCAAAGTTACTACAAAGATGTCAGCACAAAGAATAATCAAAACGAGCATGGAATTATCAGGTACATAAGAAGATTCCCATTTCTCTTTCAACGCACCACTCTGGAACAGTTTGGCTTTTGGGGAGAAAAGAAGACTAAAGATAGAAAAATAGGCCTTCTCATCTGCTTTCCTAACCTGAACTTGAGCAACTGTAGTTCGACACAAAAAAAAAAGGGACAGAAAGACATTCCGCTTCAAAAAGCTACTAGGAATTCTAGGACAAAAGCATTAGGGAAAAAAAATCATATGCAAGATAAAACGATCCATACTTGAAGTAACGTCTTGCATTTCCCAACATCTATTTCTGAAATGTTCAAAGTTTGCAATTATGGAAGCTACCTTATCATTGATAAGCATGGACTGATGAGCAGGGACGCGCTGGCTTGGATTGACTGAGAAAGCCACAGTCCCAAGACGTTCACCTCAGTTTCTCCGGGGTTCCACAACATGAGCTGCTAATGGCTTTCTCAACTGTCACCATTTCAAGTGGAGCATTGAAAGACAAATAAAAATCAATGGTGCTTTACCCTAAAACGCCATTCACTTGAAACAGCAGCAATTTAGAGCTGATTGATGAGTGACTCATCGGCTTGTACAAGGGAGACAGGACGATGAGGTAGTGAGTCATTGCCCATGTTAGCACTGGTCTCCTTGGGCCACCCCTACCTAAGCTGTTGCCCTCAGCAGGCAGAGATCGTTGTTTCTAGAGGAAAGCAAAAATTACCATCGGTTTTATTTGTTTTCATAGAGTGTATAAAATGTCCTATGCACTAAGAAAATAGCCAAATTTCACTGTTCATACCAGTAATCTTATAAACCAGTACAATTACTATGATTAGTAATTTAATGACAGTAGTGTCCTAACAAGCTAAGCCTATTTTAGGGTTTTTTCAACGTGCTTTTCCCCCGTAATGGAATCTCTAAAGAGCATTATTCCTGCATGGTATTTTCTATTCCATTTCTGACTTTCACATGGTTATTTTTTTCCCTCAAGCATAACAATAACTGAATGAAACCAACAACCCCATCCTATTTCTTTCACAAACCTAAATGACTGACACACATGCAAGCTTAACTCCACCTTCAGGGACTTCTTTCCCCAAACAATAAAAATTAAACACAACAGTATCTCATCAACTAATTTCTTAAGAAACAGTCATGCATCATTTTTAATTAATTTCAATTAGATATGGATAGCCTATAGTTAGTGATATTTTTAAGAATATTCAAGTACAGATCGTGACACACCACCTTTTGCAAGACTAATTAAAAGACATTCTCTGACAAACTGGCCACCATCCACATCTACAGCTCTGAGGATATGAATTCACCGTGGTGCATAAGTACTGTAAGGTTTAACGCCTTCAGCCACATGCCAAATTCCATTGCTTGTCCTGAAGTGGAGGTTGCTTTGAGCAGAGCTACAGCACTGCACTTAACTTCACACCTTCTCATAAGCATAATGTGACAGTTATCTAATATATCACTTCAAAAATATGCAAATCAAACCAGGATATAAGGACTACCTTCAGTACCAGCTGACAAAGTATCTTTTGACACGAAAATGGAATGTGTTGTACTGATTCCAGGACACATTCAAAGTAATTTCTGTTCCTTTATTTAAACCACGTTGATAAAACTTTCAAATACACAAAGTGTCTGAACAAATAGGGATACATACCCTTGGGAAATCCTGAAAGTTCCTCTTCTAATAGTTTCAAAAAATAAAAACCTTGTAAGTTAAACACAGTGGTAATCCATCAGTAAGCTCTCATATTATTCAACTGGCATGGGATAAGGAGAACATATTGCATGGGAATGGACTGGTATATCATTGTCTGCCATCCCACACCCGAGCCTCCCCCAAAACATTTCAAACACCACAGTAACAATCACCCACAGTTTTCTAGATCTCAGAAACACACTCCAGTGTCCGCAGTGTGAGACAGCAGTATGTTGGGCACAAGAATAACTACTTGTCAGTCCTCAAGAAAATATATTCACAAATTTAAACCACCTTTTTCAGGGAGTTCTCTGCACAGAACCATGAAAAAAGGGCCATGGAAATGCAAGAGCACATGACTACTTTTGCCATCTTACAAATGAAACAGATGCATTCAGAAAGAGCAGAACAGACCTCTCTCCAGAATTGACCAAAAGTGTCCACGGTTTCCCTAATGCATCTCATAATGACTGAACAATACGACTTCACCAAATACAGATGAGAAATTTGCTTCCATCATCACTGTGTTAAAAATGAGCCCTCAACCCCACATACAGAGATCACACCTAAACCAGTAGTCCCCAAAAGGGATTGCCTGACAACCTGTTTCATGCTGTTTACAGCTGCAGAAACAAACGTAGCCCAAAACAGTAAAACAGACTTGCTCAGTGTTTTTTGTCCCTAAGAGTCAATTAAAGGCACAGCATTGTACTCTAAACTTTTGTCCGGGACACACTCCAATAGTTTGTTGAAGCTCTCCCTCCTCCACTCTTTACACTCCTTTCTCTCATATTTTTATGTTTATATTTCCTAGAAGCACAAACATCAAACAAAACATTACTGAGCAAAGCCCCTTCTACTCACACTTTGCCTCTTCCCTGAGCAGTGACGGGTACCTCTTTCTGAGATGCAGATCAGTACTGTTATAGTTTCTAGACTCCATGTGAGAGCTCAATTGTTTTTTTAATACCATCTCTTAAGGATAGCATTTATATCCCAACCTATCATAAATAATTAGTTTTTCTTCTTTCTTATAAGTAGGGGTTTTCAACCAAATTTGGGTTATTTTTCTTTTTTCTGCATGAGTATTTCTTCCTTGAGGAAGACTCAGAAGAACAATCTTTGTTTTTTCAAACTCTTTTGATTGAACACATTTTCAAAAGGTCAAGAGATGACAAGTCAATATTTTGCAACAGATTGTCTACCCAGCCTTCTTCTTTTAGTGTCAATCAGGTAGTACAAAAACAGCTAGTTCTCTCCTCCTAGGCACTGAGGTGGAAGAGTCCAAAATGAGGCACTCACACCCAGAAGTTTTATGCTGACAAGAACAGAAGGCAGCCCTGGACTTAAGGCAACACTGAGGACAATACACATGTAACACACTGGTAGAAGGACAACTCTACTCTGGTAGAAGTACAACTTAAAACCATTTATAAGTTTGGTTAAAGAGTAAAATTAATTGCTCTAAGTTTTCTTCAAGGACTATGTGGAAAGGACGTCATTCTTAATTTGTTCCTAAATAAGAGCTTCCACTGAATTCTTCTCTATCTGCTCAGGTCTACAACCTAACCAAAACAGGCAGTGATGTCGTCATAGCTGTCTTCATCTTGAAATTCACTGCAATACCATTAGCAGTAATACCAATGCAGTAAGGCATTAGCTGAAATATAAGCAGGAAGAAACAGCAAGTGTTCAAAGATCATTGACCTGAATTAGTGTCATTTGTGGTGCCATAGGGAAAGCAGATTGCAATGGATAGGCAGCTGTACTCCCCTCTCCTGATGCTGATAGAAACCATCTTCTGAAGTCACAAAGAGAAATCACTTTCCATTCATAATAAAGGATGGTGGGAGTTTTTTTATTTCATAACCACACAAAGATCTATAAATTTTGCTGTAAACGACAAGAGTATAGCCTTCTTGGACTTAAACTGTAGAAGGTGGTCATTTGAAGAGCCATAAAGTAACCATAAAGTAACCCTAAACAACAAGATTACAGTTTAGAGGAGCATACACTGCTTGCTACCACTTCAACCAATCTGATCTATTATTGTTCCAGATACAGAGAGAGCAGATGTCTTACTGTGGTGAAAAAGGTTATAAAACAATTAAACTACAATGGAAAATAACACTCCTCCTAACTGAAGGCACTCCTCCCAGGGTCTGCCTCCGTTCAATAAAAAGGCTCGACTAGTCATGTTGCATAAGATAATAACTGATTCCAAAAAGGCTCAGTTTTACAAACGTCAGATTAGGAAGTCTCCTCTCTATATAATTATAGTTCTAGTTGATTGAGCTCCAAATTTAATGAAGTTTGCCTAATGAATGCAATGCTTATTCTTCAAAATAAAACAGAACATCCATCACAAGCTAATGGAAAGAATTTACCATGAAATAGCTGAACTACTAAGAAAATCATGCACACTCTCATTAAGCAACAGTATTATTCCAAAGGACTGCAAAACAGTAATTGAGATTTGTATTTAGGTAGAATTCTGTTTCCTCAGATAAGCCAAATAATTCCTTCACTTGATAGCACATAAATCTACAGTTTGAAATATCTAGCAAATCGTATGACTAAGTGTAAAATATCAAGCCTCTAAAAGAAAAACTATCTTCCCATCTAGAATTCTTTCAGTATGCCAAAGCACTAGATGAAGAACTGGTTTATTTGTACCATTTGAAAGCCTCACAAGAGACTATGAAAGTACAAGGGAGACAGATCATTGTCATGAGTTCTGTCACAAAAGGAATATGAAGAAAACAAATAGCCCATTTTCATTATACCATAAGTGTAGAGATTTAGAAAGTCTGATATCAGCTACAGAATTGCTTAGTGTATTTATTATGTGGAAGCAGAAGAGACTATGAGTAGTGAGGTACTAGAGAAAAAATGCAAATAAGCATAGACGAATTATGAACAGAGAAGACTGAAGATATGAGCCACAGACAAGTTAAATAAGGAACAAGACGACAAATTAAAACTCTGCATCAGCAAACTGAAGTCATGCACTTTGAGTTGAAAGGTAGTCATCAAATAGGTGCTTCACAGAAACGTTATTTGACACATCATCCATACCTACTCCTTATTCCAACATGTATACACCACACACAAATCTCATTACTTCTCCTGAAAAACACTTCCATGGGGACTTTCATTAGCCCAAATTGAGGGTGGAGGTGTACTGAGTCTGCAGGGGACTGAGCTAATTTTCTTCACAGCAGCCTGTACAGTGTTGTGGTTTGGATATGTGACTAAACCAGTATTGATAACACACCAAAATTTTGACTATTGCTAAGCAGTGCTTGCACAGCAACAAGGCTTTCTCTTTTTTTCCCCCGCTCTGTGCCCCCACGGTGAATAAGCTGGGGGTAGGCAAGAGGTTGGGGAGAGAATTTTCCTTCTTACCCTTTCTCTGCTGCCCATGCTCTAACACTTTTGTGTCCCAAGTGAGTTAATGTCCTACAACACACTTGGTATTTACCCAGAGACCAGCCTAAGGAGTAACAAACCTGAAGGAAATCCAGCCTATTCAAATGGATCTCTCATTACCAAAATGCAGACTGCTGCTACAAAGTCAAGGAAACCAGCCTAAGCGGAAAATTACTGTGAGGCCACTCTGCTTCCAAGCCAAGTGATATAAATAGCCCTAATAGGTGCATGTAACCATTTGTACTCTTCTACCTTATGCTGTTGACTGAGAAGGAAGTATTTTATTATTACTCAGAAAAGATTGCAGATGACAGATCCAAAAGCAGGATGCTCACCAGTTCATTTACAATCAAGGTAGAGTTTTAGTATTTCCTACACCAGTGACAAAAATCACACAGAAATCTAATAAAGACTATTATTCCTGTTTACAAGGACAGCCTGTGGACACCACCAGCAGCTATGTTTTGAAGAAAGTTAAGGGAACTGGCAAGATTGCTTGGGGAAGAACAAGCAGTTAGATACAGTAAAAGCACTTGGGCTGTTATTGAAGACAACTGTCTCTACATCATACAAACAGCAAGTATCTCTGTCATAAAACTTCTCCGCTCTGGAAATAAGTTATTTTATATTTTAGAAAGCCAACTTCTCTTCCTAAGCATTAGAAAGCCGAAATCCATAGTTAGTTATGTGTAAAGACTGGAGATCTACATGTAAGGAAATGGTTTTCACTCAAAACAGTATGGCTAACAGGATGATCAGAGTGACCGATAGAACCGTAAGATACGAACAGACCTCATCTGCCACAAATACTACTGGTCTCAGCCATTCATATTCAGTTCTTGTTTTTTTCCAGGGCCCTAGAAACTAGAAACAGAACCTACCCCTACTGGTGCAGAATGCATTTGATTACTGGTGTATTTATTTGAGGGTGGAGGGAGATTCGATTTGCAAAAGGAATGTAAGACGACCAAAGTCTCAAGGGAAAATTTAACTTCATTCCTAAGATAAATTTCCACTAAGACAGGTGACCTCAGCTTCAGAGTGATCCAGCACTACCAAAAGAGCAACCCAACCACTGGGTGTGCACAACCGTAGAGCAGATCCTCCCAATTTCACCACAGTGATTCCAGAAACAAAAGAGGAGATGTAAAGCCTCCCCAAGGAGAAGTATATACTCTGTCACACTTCGAACCAGAAAGTTTATTTTTAACATAGGCAGGTGTTTTAATCCCTAGTAACAGAGTGAAAATGCTTCCTTGATAAACTCAGCCTGATATTAAATAAAGAGTTGTTACAATCTTAAAGAAAACAAATGTTCTTGTTATTGATATTCCTGTCTGCCCAGCTTGCTTTGAAAAACGCAGACTGGGTAAGACTTTATTGATCTAGGGAAATTATACTAATATCTCCTGAAAAAGATTCAAATAATTCAAGCTTTCGGACTTTAGCAACGTGACTTCTTGATGTGACAGACAATTACAGACATGGTAGGAAAATATGTAACATAAAAATTAAATGCAAACAATTATCAACAGTTCTCTGTATCTCTAATGAGGCTCTGGCAATAAAGCTGCCACTACTGAAGCATACCACTTGGAAAATATCTTAACGACTCAGAAAGAACAAGATAACATTTAAGAAAATTAATTAAACTTTTGAACAAGAGTTTAATTTTACTGAGAAAACAAGTGCCTCAAAATTAGTCAATGAAACCATACATTTAATACAAAACTGCATTATATGATTTCAGCTCAGTCATAAAATACAATGAATAAGCCTTTAAGTATCCATGAAGAAACCAATTGCCTTTAACATTTTAGACTAATTAAAAAAGCTGAACAAGAAACTAAGCATGTTGATTGCTTAGTTCTGTTAAATTGCTGATAATAGACAACATGAAAAGGAGGTCTTAATGTTTTGTACCACACAATAAAGTACTTTAGCATATAAATAACATTAAATAATCAATTGTAATGCTTTCCTTAATTTCATAACTGAGGAAGTAATGGGAGTGAAGCACTGAAGTGTATGCTAGTCTTTGAATATATTAAAAACTGGACCGCAGCTAGATGTGATTAATCAGCAAACTGCTGCTCAAATAGCTATGTTCTTAAGACCCAAATTTTAAAACTTAGTGTCTAAGAAGTTATACTACAGTAAACATTCCTCTTCTCTGCTCCTCACTTGATTGCTTTACTTTGCTAACTAAATCTTCTATGGCCCTTCAAATTAATTCAAAAGTCAAGCAAGCAAGACTTGAATGCAGTTTCTTTAGTACAAAGACTAAATGTCCTCAAAACTAATCCGAAAAGAGCTTATGACTAATATCAGGTCATTTCAATTTTCTCCATTTCTATCCATTTGTCTCCATATTTTTTGGTTATTTTATTTTTTAGCACAAACACAAAACTGAATTACTGTAGACAGAAGAAGGACTGTGTGCAGACCATAACGAAGATTACTGCAGAAACTAAGATCTGAGTTAGTGGAAGTTTAAGACCTCATGATAACTGAAAGGCCACAATATCAGGAGAGAAATATTAGGATGAAGTTCAGAGTAGGAAAGGAAGGAGAGAGAGGAGATGGCATTAAATGGGACGGAAGTGTATCAGAAGGGAAGCAAGAATAACGTGCGAGAAGTGAATGGTGACGACAATCTGCTACACACATGAAGCAGTACAGCAAAACTAACCAGAAATACAGATCTGAATCACGTCCATTTTGAGAAAGCAGGAAGTGGAAGATCGAAAGGAAAAGTACCTATGAACGATGGCATAGAAGTATGCAGAACCTAAACACTGGCAGCAGCCAGTTAAACTCAGTAGGAAGCAAAGCAACACTAATATTTGACAGAAAATAAGAGAATAAGATGTTATCTGGACTCGAGTATAGTTGTGTGACCTGATGTACGAAGCAAGCTAAGTACTCATCTTCCCAGACAAGATACAACCTCTTACAGATAATTGTGAGTTAAGCTACTTTGTCAGTTAGGTAGTAGGAAAAGCATCACACACACCGAAAAAAACCCAAAACCAACCAAACAAAAAACCCTGCAAAACACAAACAAAAAACATAAAACCAAACCAGACAAAACCCAAAACAAAATAAAACACCTAAGAGCCATCATGCCACAAAAGCTTTTCTATCTTTAGATAGAAGCTTGGGTCACTTCCACACATTTTGGTCCAAACCACATTCTAAATTTTCTTTGGAACAGCTGAAGAGGAGCTGATTTCAGTGTGGTAGCCATAAAACTTTACCAGAACGGTGCAAAACTTGAGTGAACAGTATCAGTGTATTAGGCACAAGCACAGTGCTACACTCATGTGCTTGAACTGTTTCTGAATTCCAGCTGCCTTGTACATCTGCCAGCTTCAGATCACAACAAAGCGTTCTCGCATCTGCCTCCCTCTTCGTACATGTGCCCATTTGGTTGTCCTCAGCATATATAGTTTTAGAGTTCAGTATGCTAATTCTTACTTAGCTGTCATGCCTGTTTACTTAATATTTTAACACAGTCCAAAACAGACTGCATAGCTTTAATTTCACGCTCTGTTCCTAATTCCGAATGATAGGAAACAAGTTTAAATTCATGAACAGAATTCCCACAACCTAAATAATTCCCAAATCAAAACAAATGTTAAGTCCAAAGATTTCCAATGGGAAATAATTTTTTTTTCCTCAGAGCAAACCATCTGGTTTATAAGAGAATAGCAGGAAAGGATGCGATTAGAAAGAATCAAAATTCTCAATCTGAATCTTAGCCCTGAACTCCAGTATGACTTAATTTCTTCATTACCATTTCATGCAGATGTTTACCTCACTATACTACAACACAGGTTATAGAAACGATGTGTGTTTATCTAATTCAAACTTTTTTTTGTGCATCTCTTTTTTTTTTTTTTGCTGTTAAAGCAGAATTTTCAATCTTTTGAATAATGTCCTAGGATTAAACATCGTTGGTCCAAAAACACATAAAAAAAAGCCACTGAGAACAACTGACCTAAATGTGTTGTACATGAGCTAATACAAACTGGGTGAGAAGAATTCAGTGGGAATACTGTATTATTAAAAAGAACAGAACTGTATTAAAAAGAACAGAAACAGCTGCTCATGGTGAATTTTCCTGATATGCACGGGCATACTTGTGACAATTTGATGAACTATCAATGACATTCAAAAAAGATTCTTAGCTAAGCAGTTGTTTTTATCTATGGCACCAGTATTGTAAAACAGTTGAGGGAACACACAGACAGATTGCATCCTGCTTGCACACATTTACAAGTTTTAGAGAACAACTATATTCTGAATAAGTGTGACATGTATTGCAACGAAGCAAAATAGTGTTAACACACCACTATTTGCCCAATTAGCAGCATCAATCAGAAGACAGCTTTTAAATTATATGAACTGAGGAAGAGTCTGAAATATTGTAAAGGGAAGTCTTATCTTCAGACAAATGTTGAGGTCTCTTTAAGTGAACTTGTATACGGAAAGAGAGTATACACAGAAGGAATGTGAGAACATCTCTTAACTAAAGCTTTTAAGAAAACTAACCTACCACAGCATAAGAAAAAATTCTCATGCAGGTGAGTAACTGTTACAAAGAAAGGAAACGGGATAAGTATAAACAACCAATTATCACTGTGAGGTGAAACCACCAGTGGGATCCTATAGAGATGAATGCTTGGGCAAACGATTATTTATTAAATAATGTGAAAATATTTATAAATATTTATAAATAAATATAATTGGATACAGTGGGTTAGGATTTTGAAAAGGAATGCCACTGCAGAAAAGCTACCCTGTAGTATTTTTCTAGGAAAGGAACAGTGAACACAACAGAAAATAGAACAAAGATTCAGTCTTCCTCTTAAAAACAAACAAAAAAAAGAACTTGAAAAGATAAAAGGAAAGGAGATAAGTCATTTCTCATACATACATTTTTTCATACCTGATATGTTAACAGGCTAAGACTCTCCATACAAAACAGGCACACAACTGAGGGCATATGCAGTTCTACAAACTCAAGAATGGCGAGGAAAAGACGAATAAGAGACCAAAACCGGTCACCTAGGACAGTGAGCAGACTTCAAAAGTAAAAAGTTTCCCACACAATATCAAATCAAACTATGGAACCACTCATAAGGGGATATGTTGAGTGCTCTTAAGTTTGCCCAGACTCCGAAGTAGTGTGCACGAAATCAAAGAAAAATAAACTAAAAGTTATTAAATAAAACTTGCTGCCTCTGATCACAGAAGCACTAACACTGCACAAACTTCTGTAAGGCTATAGAGTACTCAGACACAAGCTCACTTACTATAAGCTTTTCCTGCTTTTACATTTTTTTCCCTTGGTACTTGCTGTAAACAATTTTTGAAGGATGAGTAATGATCATCTTTGATCTTTCATGCAACCTGAACAAACTTTTCCTGCGATATCACAACACTGTTCTAATTACAAAAAAAGCCAGCATCTCGAATAGTTATGCCCTTTCACAAAATTTTATCTTTCCAAAATTTGTGTTACTGGCCAAAAAAATACACATTCAATGTACATATAATATTCAACACTGTCTCACTGTAGTCGCTCATTACTAAGTTTGCAGAGGACACAGGTACATGGGCCTGTCCTAAGGCCAGATCCATTTACTTTAAAATTGAATAGAAGCTGATATACAGAGATTAGTCTGAAATTTGCATCATGAAATTACCTCTCTTTACTAGTTAGCATGAATGGATTTTCTTTCCTCTTTCATCTGCCACAGAAAAAGGCAATGGTAGATTACTTGTGCAGGTACAGTTAAAAGATAAGAACTACTGCTCAGTAAGTAGGTTTCTTCATCAAGATAACATATAGTCAACAACCTTTTTGTTGACTATAGACCTCATATTCCTTTTTTTGTGCTCATTTATCCTCCTCATGGATTCAGAGGCTGACTCATGCACAGAAAAAGGATGCTGAGCAGAAGTTGTGTTTCCCATCTTTATTAGGATTTTACAGAAGTTTTTAGTCATATTTTCAGAAGGTCATCCATCAGCCTTTACTTTAGGGTATATCATCTAATTTCTTCCCAGTAAAAGTATTTGTCTCCGTACTGTTTATAAATTTTTGCAAGTATTTTGCCAGCTAAAAAAAAAAAAAAACCAAACAGAAAATACAGAAGGCCCATGAAACCAGATACCCACAACATTCAATTAAGTGAACTTCAGAAGTAAATTACAACTAATCAGGTGACAGCAAATGATAGTGTCAGAGCAACTCAGGTAGTCCAGTAACTGTTACAAGGACAGATAACCAAAATGTCTAATAAACTAACGAATATTTCCAAGGGTAAATTAAAAAAAAATAAATAAACGTATTACAACATTTTCTTGTAGTGCTTACAAGAAATATTCCACCTCTCATTTTTAGGACCACAAACTCAAAGAAATCACACTTCTCTCCCAAGCTATACTGTACTTATCAAAGGTATTGGAAAAACAGACTCCTCTGCCTGACTCAGCTCCTTTTTGCAACAGCCCCCATGTCCTTGTGGTCTGACAAATGCATTTTCTGAACGGGGCTTGGGAGTATCGCTGCTCCCGCTCTCTGGCACAGCAGAGAAATGCACTGTCAGATCTCCATTGCTTAGCAACACAAAGATCTGCAGCAAGAGCTTCCTACACTGCGGCAGTGGGCAGTTGGCAGCTGGCTCAGCAACTTTCTCCCGTGTCACAAGGGTTTACCAGTGGCACGGGCAGCAAAAGGCTGAGACGGGCTGTGCACAAGCCAGGCAACAGGACACACTCAGTGAGGTGGTAGAAAACAAGTAGTAGCCGGCAAGTTAAAAAATATTCACCACACTAGCTGCCCTGACTGAATCCTTAAGTTGTTCCCTTGGACACATGTTGCTCATTAATGACATTGAACGTGCCAGACAAAAATCCCTCATAAAAAAGAGAATGGTTTCATTTGGTCAACTTCAAGGAAGAGATAAGGAACTGCATTGCAGCCTTGAGGCTCTACCACGTAACACAAATGCAACCACACCGTGACTTCATTCACTATTTTCTCTTCCCCCCTAGAAGACAAGGTCCCAAGACAGAGCTGGAAGATATCGCAGATTAAATTGACTGTTTGGGTAGCATGCAAGGTGAGAGAACAGGAGAGGCATGAAAGCACTATTGATACATGAGATACATATTGTTCTAGTGTGACAAAATACAAAATAATGATTTTATAAATCTTTATGCATAAGAATGGGCATATCTGTATGCAAGAGCCTACAACTAAAACTTGATATCATTCTTGAGATCTTTTTACACCTTTCAAAACAATCTAGACATATAACTGTTTATGGATATATACATTATCAGATTGTCTTCATCTCTAGACAGAATACATCCAAATGCCAGGTTTAGAAATACACTGCTAGTAATATGGGAATTTTTCAGTTTTGCCAGACTTGTATAAATACTTTGCCATATACTTATTGCTCAAAAAAAATGCACATCTTCACTTTATTTTTAGACAGTAAAATTATCAAAACTAAACAAAAAACAATACCAAAACAACAAAAAAACCACACCACAAGTTTCAGAACTCTCATTTCAGAAAGCATCAGGTAAGATGACAGCCCATGATTTCTAGTTTTGCTGAAGACAATGTTCCAAATCGCCCAAGGATTGTGGTCTATTTTCTTTACCTTTTTCCTTAAAAGTCATTCAGGTTCTCAAATAAACATTGTTTCAGAAAAATAAAGGTTGAAGACTGATAGAAACTAAGTAGTAGAAACTATTCAATTTAACTCACAATAAAGTATCCTTACAGTTGATGGTACAGTAATCAGTTCATACAATACCGAAGTAAAAGATACCACAAACATACACCTTAAAACTCTGAAGCATATTTGGACTGATGTTCACCTACAGGTCATCAAACAAGTGCAGGGACAAATCACCCTCAAACAGTATGTTTCAGACAGTTACTCTCATCCTCAAACGCAAATCCAATCAGATTTCATTACAGCAGGAGAGTCCAACAGTATCATCAACTACTCTGGTTTTGGTTAAACTCAGAAAACCTTCTGAAGAAAGCTCGGTGTTCGTCACGCTTGCTCATTATCTTACATGCATCATTTTCCATCAGCCTTTTCTCTCCATCCTTTGTGTTCTAATGAGAACTTGATCCAGATCCCATAGAAACCCAACTCTGCAATAATGTCCTGAGGCTGCCATCAAATTATTCCAGCAATTTAAGCAGCCCAACAAAAAAGGTTCACTTTTTTTTAAGCTTAGCTGCTACAACATTCGGAAGAGCTACAAATTAAAATTTAAACTGGAAAAAAAAATTTACACCTCTCTGCTGTACTTTGCCTTTCATATTTCATCTTATGGGGTAGGAACAAATAACAAATCTTGAGAATACCAGCCTTTTCAAAAACAGGTAAGTTATCATCCTGTTTCACCAACAGAAAACCTATAAAGGTTTGGTTTATATGTCATCTAAATGTAAATATCTTTAAAAACCTCACCAATTCCCAATCGTACTTTCCCGAAGCAGCACCATACTACTGTTGTGACCCAGCAATTGAAGAGGTACTATTCAAGATTACTACTGACTGACTACCCAGTTTGACTGATGAGTATTTTTAGAAGGCTCTCCTTTACAAATTACAGTCAGACATCTGAAGAAGACTGGCAACAGTTTCTAGCTGCAGGCCAACTAAAGTAACTCTAGCAGGTTTCATTATAAAATTTCAAGCTAATAAATTGAGGAAGCCCATATATGTTCCTGTTGGCATGCTTCAGTGAGGCAAAGAGTATCTTGCTTTTAAGTTTACAAAGTTTATCCTTCCTCATATTTTTAATGACTTAAAACTAAGATTTATAAGAGCAGAGCAGGCCACCTGGTCTCCCCTTCTCTGACCCCAGTCTGAACCCTGCTAGATCTTGCAATGTTAGAAACACTGGCGTTCCTCTTGGCATAGATATGGATATACACTGCTTTGGACAAAAGTAGAGAAGACTAATGACTTATTTGCCTTCCACATCGAATCATGTTTACCTCACTTGAGAGTTATCAGTAAACCTGATTTCCCAAAGATTCATGCAAATGGTTGCAGCGTCAACCAGCGATACCATCTCCTTGCAGAATCTCACAGATGTGCTAGGAATTGAAATGGAAGACTGCAGACAGCAGTAACAGCAGAAAATAGTTTGGGTCACATCATCTTTCAGGTGAATAATAAAAACAAGTTTTGCTAAGCATCTTTTTATTAAAACTAGCATGAGAGCTCAAAAATAATTATGCAATCCTTCTATGAAGGCAAATATTGCTGGGAATGGTGACATTAGGGGTAATAGAGATTGGCAAAGAATTAGGAATAACAAAACAGCCTAGACAGTTGTTGGTAGAAAGGACAATTTCCACACACACATTCCCCCCCATCAACCACCCACCAAATGAACAATAGCTGATTCTATTCTTATATCGAGTATACTTAATATATACTGCAAGATTATGTATTTTAGAAAAGTTTTCCACATAAAATAGCCTTGAGCAATAATGACATGACTTGGCTAAAAATTAAATGGCACAATATAGCATGTGGATTTTAGAAGGACAGATGCATAGGAACTGGCTGCTAGAGTTAACTGTAACAAGAGGAGCAGAAACTTTAATGTGGAAAAAGCCTTCAATTTCTTTCAGAAAGCAATGCCAAAACTTTAAAAGTACATCATTCTAAAGAATAAGCATTCCAAGGAGAAAAAAGCTGAAGTCCTCCAGACTCATTAGGAGACATGTTAGATGTACGCAGAGGAGGAATGGAGAGAAAAGACTACAATGAAATTATAATTCATAACTGCTTCAAAATACTTCGTCACTCACATTAAAAACAAAACATTATAAAAATGTTTTCCTTCCATATGAAGAAAGAACCTTAGTTCATAGAGTTTGGGTTACAAACCAAGGCTAATCTAAAATTATACATGGCAAATTAAGCAACAGAATTGCATCTAAATTCAACAAAGACATGATCATATACGTGAACATTAAAGATTTTTCACTGTCAGATCCCATTTCATCAGCTGGAAAAAATATAAAGGAAAGCCATGAATTAGTCATAACATAAAACTAAATCACAGTGAGCTTCAAAATGTATTTTTCTAGTAGAAATTAAAGCAGTGCCAACGTACAAGGTAGCAAACAAATTATCTAAGAATACTTCACAGTACTTTCCTGGTGTCTAAGAAAAGTCCTTTTGTCTGTTATGGCAGAAGCCTATTCCTGCAGTCTTTCCTTCAGCCTCACACTCTCTCCTTGCACTACGCTTAGTACCAGCTGCATCTAAGACTTCTCCCTTTCATTCATCGAACTCCTCGCCCAGTCCAGATGGTTTTTTCTCCTGTACATACTAACTTAGTTCATCTTCCCTCTCTCAGACAACTCCCCCTGATCCAGGCATTTTCTGTATAAGGGAATATAAAGAAGTAAAATAACATCAGAACAATATCAGCTTTCATTCCGTACTGAACTGTAAAAAAACAGGTTCCAGCACAAGACCAGAAGACAACAATGCCATCAAGGTTTGCAGTTGAGTCAAACACTCCTTACTGCAGACTGGTCTAGTACAGCAGCTGAAATTATTCTCCTATGGATTTCAATAAACTTCCAAGGAGGAAGTGTGTTTATTTGTGGGCTTTCTTTTTGTTTTATTCATTTGAGATTTTTTTAAGTATTGCAGAAAATTTAACTTCAAGGTTCTCCTTCCATTGCTGGGAGCAGGAGGGGAAAGGAGCAGTGTGCCTAGTTAAAAGTTCTCCTCCACACTCCATATCCACAACTTATTTAAGGTTGAAATTCAACATGCAAATAAATGTAATGAAAAAGTGTTTGGATATAAAGAAAATCATTTGTTTATTTGATAAGATATAAGAATGGTTTTGAGATAAAATTTAAGGGGATTGGGAAAAGGGACAGCAAAAAAAATTAGAAAGATCCTTTAAATATTAAAATACTTTTGAAAAACATCCTTTGACTTTTCTTTTGGAATAGGGTTCTTCTGTGACCTTACTTTTTCTCTATGAATGAAAACAAAAAGCTAACCAAATTTTGATTTAAGTCAAAATATTTTATTCTAGGTTCAGGCACTAAGCACCAAAAATGAGACAATTACACAATCCAAATCCATATTCTATCACCTACAAGAAACAAATTCAAGGTTTAAAGCAAGATGAATAATACAAATATCAATTACAATGAGAAATCACCTCACACAAAGCCATTAGTCAACTGCCTTACAATAAAAGTCAAAAAAACCACCCTGATTTCAAGCAAATTTTATAAACAATACTAACATAATTAAGGTATACACAGTATATTCACAATCATTCTTGGTGTAAAAAGGGGTTATGATAAAGTTGTATCTTCCTCAAATACGAGAATGGATGAACACAGTATGAAACCCTGAAAAGAATTCAGAAAATTCTTCCTAGTGTTCGAGCAGCTCTCCACTGTGTTTCAGAATAAATGCACAAACTTCTCAGCTCAGCCATCTTAGGTGCTGTGCATCCTGGACCAATCCAGACTTAACCTTAATTACTAACACGAAGGTTATGTGTTCTGATATACCAGAGGATGAATGTAAGTGACCTCCAGGGCTCAGTCCTCAGCAGTGACAACCAAGTGACCATGTGGGTTTTTTTGGAACCATCAGTCCTACAGAGCTGGGGTCAAAAAAAGGATCCTTTCCTGGTTTGAGTACAAACAAAATGCTTGTCATTTTCTAATCACTATTATATTTGATCTATCTCGGTGCATTTACACCAAAAAAAAGCAGTACTGCCATAGAACACTGATATTTTAAGGAAGAAAAGCCATCTAGTCTGATGGTTTGATCAGTTTCTTGATCTTTACCGTCCTCACATTTTATACTATTATAAATGCCATTTGTAACACTTATATTCACACTCCATTGCTCTAATATTCTCACTTCATCCCTTGAATTTCTTCAAAACTTGCCCCTACCCTCAAACTTCCATATTTTGAACATAATTTTTTTCTTTCATTCCAATCTATAGGTTCAGAATCCACAAGTCACACACCTCAAGTAATAATGTTGCTTTCTCCTTACCCAGACCTTTTTTTATAGCCACGTTAAATTCCACCTCGGTACTAGTAGTTTTTCAGCATCTTACATGTGCCTTTTTCTTGTACCACAAGAAGTTTTTAACTCTGAGGGTGACGAGACACTGGAACAGGTTTCCCAGAAAAGCTGTGGATATCCTATCCCTGGAAGTGTTCAAGTCCAGGCTGGATGGGGCTCTGAGCACCCTGGTCTAGTGGAAGGTGTCCCTGCCCATGGCAGAGGGGGTAGGACTAGATCATCTTTAAATTAAAATATTCCCTCCAACTCAAACTGTTCTATGATTCTCATGGAATTAAACACAAAGATCTAGACAACATAGGGTTGGCTTTTTTTAAAAAAAAAAAATTATATTCATTGCATCCCAAAATATCATCAGTGCATTAGAACTTTCACTTATATATACACACACACACACACACACAAAGTAACAGTGCACATAAATACAGCTTAGTTTTTGCAACAATAAGAACATATTACTCTCAAAAAGATAGGTTAGTAAAGTAATTCAACGAAATACCACTGAAATAATTCAAACATTTCTGTCAACCACAGTTCAAAAGATTTGTGTTAAAACAGAGTTTGGTAGTAAGTTTGGGCAGACTTTCAAAGAGCACACACAGACAGAAATATAAAAAAAAACCAAATTCACAAACAAACCAGAAAACATAGCCTACCAAATATGTTGGTGGAATGTCCTTTCCGGGCAATTGGTTTGAGCTCATTATGTCCCCAACCATATTGTCTGTAATTGTCCCAGGCATGCTTCATCATCTGAGAAATGAAAAATTAAGATTTGATTACATTATAAAACCACTTTCTATTAATATATTTTATTCCTTATTTGAGACTTCAACTTTCACAGGCATCCCAGCATATTGATTAATTACTTTGCCATTATTTCTATCTGTTACAAAAATCAGATTTTACAGCATAAATAAATTTGGAAACAACTTCAAGTCTATTTGATTTGAGCTATAGAGCCTAATGCTCTGCTATAGGCCGTTTTCTTGTTCTTTCTTTTCCTTTATTATATGCACAGATATGTAAGAATGTAAGCATAAGGAACGCATTTAAGTGTAAGGAATGGCTGTAAAACACTGGCTAATGTCTTAAGATGCTAACTAAAAGAAAAAGGTATCTACCAATATCTGAAGCATAAAAGGGATTTATTTACACTGGTACATCCAAGTATGACTAAACAATTCTGCAAAAGGCATAATGAATTTCTTATTAGCGACACCTACTTGACAAAGATATACTGTCATATAGCCTCTACCTAAAGAAATGTCAAAAGGTTGCTCCTTAGAAAGCATAATGAACAAAGAAGTATAACATTATTAATACTTGCTACACAAAACATTAAACTCCTTTTAACAGATGTTTCCACCACCTGGTAGGAAAATTACATCTAAAACCCTAAAAAGTCTTGTTGACCCACATAAATACTAGCTGTGCACATCAGTCACTAAGCAAGTGCTTTTATGGATTTGCTAAAACTCTTCAAACTCCTTGCCTGTTGATAAACAGCAGCTGAAAACTGCAAATTGAATGCAGTTTAAAAAAAAATTATTAGTTACTTAAAGAGACAAGAGCAAGTAACAGAAGGAAATCATATTTCAAAAGACAAACTACCACAGTGACAGTTAGGAAAAAACTCTTCTAGAACAACAGCCATGTGTCTGCATTCACATTATATATATTTTTATTTTATATTGCATTTTTAAAATGGTGTTAAAATATTGTTAAGATAAACAAGATCCCCAAGCAACTGTATAGGACTTAAAATCGTGATCTCCACAAGTCTGAGAAATGCTCTCTTGGAAAAGAAACTATGCTAATGTAACTAACAGACCAATACTAACTGTTTAAGAAACTGAGGGAAGGCAATCAGTTTTCACTAGAATGTACATTACTGTAGTTTTCTTATTTTAATCAGAGAGTCACTACACTCACAGAAAATGGTAGGAAGAAGCAGATGCTGGCTAAAAAATGAGGTGCAGCCAGCACTACCTCACATGTGTCCTACTACCTCACAGGTTTCCCCTCTTGTCAAGTTCAAGTGGAAGTCAGCATCCAGTAATCCCAAATCTTTCAGACTGCATCTAAACTGCCTGCTGAGACATGGAAAACCAAGTCCCTGTCTCCCTACAACCTTTAAGAGATCCCTGTCCAAACTAAACAGCCGTAATTCCTTTGAATGTAAATTCCTTCCAAATTTCCCACAGCTCAGTTAAGTCATGCCTACACAGTAAATGTGAACCACAGTAAAGGTGTACACACAGGCCCAAAAGATGGGAAGCACTCTTGTGTTAAGCTTGCATCAACTCAGGCACAGCTGTCCCTCTCAACGTGTCAGAGGTCCCACTCCTACCACTTGTCATTCAAAGTCTGCTCATACGTTGTTTTTGGTATTTGCACTAAAAGATTTTGACACTTGAATAGGCAATAATACTGTATCACTTAGTGTCATGAACTAGCAAAAGTGGATGCAAATATTATACTAAAAGAGGAGAGAAAAGCCGTTTCATTAGCATTCACAAATTCCTTAGTGTTTACAAAGCACTTATCAAACTGACCAATTCATAGCTATTAGAACATCAGGATGACTCAGGTAAAGTGATTCTCTGAGGTGACAAACGCAGTAAAAGCCTGGTCACAGTCAGCAAGTACAGAAGTTCCTGTGAGAGCTCTTGCTAAGGTTATCCAGAACCAATGTACAAATTTCTATATAAAATTGTTCCTTAACTTAAGATCATAAAATCAATAATCCCAGCATCTTTCAAGCGGGAAGGGATCTCAGTTCAACCTCCTGCTTAAAGTTATGGGATCAAACCGGGCTACACAAGGCTTTATCCAGTCAGGACAGAGTTAAGGACAGTCAGAATGGGATAGTCAAGGCCTCTGTGAAGGGTCTTGCTCTAACTCGCAGCTTGCCAGACCACCTTTAAGTCCTAAAAACTCTACTTGGGAAAACACAGACCTATAGGTTTAGAGGATGAAACTAAAGACTGACTGACCAGTGTGGTTCAAAACAGATGAGTGACTAAACAAGAAGGTGACTGTGACCATGACATGGCAGATCTAACCACTTGGCTTGCATATGAGGGAAACTGGCTTCTGTGATGTTTGGATGCCTCAAATAAATATTTATTAAGGAGAATCAAATAATCATTGACATGTTAGTTTTGTAAAAATCACACAGTGTATGCAAATACCAGCTAAGTACAAGAGAAGAACTTGTTTCCTCACAGCAGAATATTAATTGTGGAATATTTCACTGCCCTAATTTGCTATGCTTCTGGGGAAAAGGTACAGATTTTGTTACAGAATATTTAGCTCCGAAGAAACACAAAAAATATGGAAATTACAAAGGGCTAAAACTGAATACATCACAACATAAGATGTTTCTATATCCATAATTTATCCTAAGATAAAATTAAGATAGAAATTGTGAAGGAGTACATTTCACCAGACACATAACTTAATGCAGAAGTAACTTAAGAATACACTACTGAGACCTGAAACTCAGTTGAACACAAGAGACTAAGACACAGTTAACTGCATCATCTAATTCTGAGATGGGAAATCATTTTTTGAGGAGATTAAGCTACTTTGATAACCACAAACATATCTGTCCTGTCCCCTTTGCCTCCCCCAAGCAGTGTACTAAGAATATGATAAGTCCTTCAGAATCCTTTGACTTTATTACAGGAAGTAGTCAACTGTTTTTTTCCAGATGAACACTGAGCATTACTCTGTCACACAGCTCACTGCTTTCCTCTACCACAAAGCAAGCAGGCTTCATGATATGATAGCAGATAACTCCACATTAGCTGCAAGTGAGAAACCCCACAGCTCTTGTATACAGCATTAAATTTTGTAAGGATGATATGGCAAGAGATCTTATAACAACATAGAGATTTCTGTTACTGCCAGACCAGGTAGCATGTTATATTATAGTTAGAACATCTATACTATTGGGAGCAGTTGTTCACACAAAAGCTTTGGAGAGACACAAGAAGATAGATGCCTCTGCCAGCTAAAAAATTAACAGAGGATGGCATTTTGGCTCAGGAGGTACAAGCAACGTGAACTCCTAATCGGAAAAACAAAATTATCTCCATAGTTACACTAGATAGCATTTGCATAGTCAAAGCTGGAAATGCTGAAGAACAGCTCCAGGAAGAGACAGTTTTTTCTTAAACCAAAACCTTGTCTTTAAGAGGAGTGGAAAGTCTCACACACTGACTGGAACATCAGCACTACAGATAATAGAAAGAAGGTAAAACTATTAGCAAAAAACCACACTCAACCCTTAAAGAACTCACAAGAGAGACACTTTAAGTTCAGTAGAATGAAAATTACAAGCATTGTGAAAAAGGCAATATACAGATTTCCACGGTTGAAATTTCCTTACCTGATAGCAGTTTGTGACAGTAAGTGCTTGGAGCTTGATGTCACATAAAGATCTTACAATCTGTCCACCAGAGAACACACAGTTTTAGCAGTGGACTTTTTACTGACACTATTAGTGCCAAATTTTGCTTTTAAAGGCAAAATCGTTAATAGGGGATAGGTCTATTGCATATTAATATTGCAAATGTTTATTATGGGATGCACCTGAAACAACAACCAGCAAGATACTGCTGCACGTACATCTTGATAATTCTACAAAAAGACTGATTTGGACTCTGCTGCAAGAGAGCCAGAACGGCGAGAAGCAGGGCATGTCAAATGAAACTGCTCTTGTAGGTACACCCTTATCTAGTTGATTTTACTGACTTTAGAGCACTGTCATGGGATCTGATTCTCTACAGTAACTGGGAAATCAGGTTTTTATACATATAGAGCGGTAATGACATCTTTCGCAAATCCATAATTTTAACAGTAAAAGGAGATTACAGTGATTGAAAACAGACTTGTAAGGAAGATCTATCACTATAGCGACATGTTAGAAACATTAATTCAAACTAATGATTGGTTCAAAAGCACCTTTCCAGTCCTCGAAATAGGGCAGACAACTTGGCAACAGAAAAGTCCTGACAAACAAGCAAAAGAAACAATTTACTGGCAAATTGCAGTATTTACTGGTTCCTGCCATTCCATCAGGAATGTGCATAACAGATAGCAAATAGGTTTTGCTTCCAAAGGAACGTCTTCTGGTTAAGAGTACACTTTAAAGAGATTTATATAAACCACCTTCAAATTCAGTTTTAAAATTAACCAAGGATTTGCTAGACAAAATTACTGCTCAACTGGCAGATTAAAAATTAATAACCATTTTCCTCCTGTCTGCAGAGAATACTTTTTGGAGGTTAATTTAAAGAACGATCTTTTCCTTGTCTACTCAGATTGTTGACGAAACTTAGAAAACTCAGATTTTTTTATTCTTCTGGGAGCTCTACTTAAAGAGAAATTATTTCAGGCATCAGTTCATGCCTCTGTCATGCACTTCTGAACACTGTCACTGAAAATGTCTGTTTGGAACATGTTCCTAACACACACACAGTTGAGTTTTCTTTTATTGTCAAATCTGGTAACAAATCCATTACTAAAACAAAACTGTTTATCAAACGGATGCAAAGTGAAAAGTTTTTTTTTTTCCTGCATTAAACACTTGAAGTCTTAGATGCCTGATGAAATTAAGGGGAAAATACTTCAAATTGGAGGGAACTGGAACAGTAGATGTAAAGAGCCTAAATTTGGAGAGCTTACACCAGTGAACTGACTGCTCAAATTTGTACAAGAAAGCCAAATGCTTTCTATCCAAGAGGACAAACCAAGATTTTTGACCTTGTGCTTTCTCATAGTTTCAAGAGAAACTGGTGTTCACAGGATTGACTGGTCCTGTGGTGTTTAGAACACTAGAACCTCTCAGAACATCTTTGTAAACACCCCTGACTGCACATCAACCAGCAGAAAGCAGTTGCTTTCTTCCAGTCTTGTCTTTTCAGGCATCAGACTAATCATCTTCATCAGCTTATCCCTGCACCTTCACCAGTTTTGCTGCATCCTTATGGAAGCTGAGTAACTACGTGAAGCATGCAAGATGCAGAGACACCTGAGGAGCTTCAGAGGCTACCATAAGAACCTTTCCTGTTCTGTTCTTTTTTGAAACAGTGAATATCTGCTCTTTGTCTGCTGTTGAGCACTACATTGACATTTCCAAGGAACCATAATAAATACAATTTCTCATTCTAAAGTGGTAATAAGTCACCTCACACCTTTTCATATTAAGCATGAAGTTGGAATCTCTCCCTCTCCCAGCCCCAATATGCATCATTCTACATTTAGCTGCGAAATAAAAGGGGAGAAAAATCACTCAGTCCCATAAGGGTTTTTTGCAGTTCTTCACATTGGCAGCAGTTACCATATTCATCCATTTTCAAACTCTAAATAATTTATTTGTATAATTCAGAGCACGGATCCCCAGCACACGTCCTCTGTGGCCTCCAGCACCATTTATCTGTAGTCTCCACTTCCTGCCTTCTAACCAATTTCTTCAGGCAAACAGAGAAACTATCCTCCATCCCACAGTTGCTTAGTTCAATATCTACTAGCAATAAACCTTGCCCAACATTTTTTGAAAAATTATGTATCTAACCCTATCTCCCTTGTTCACATGTTTGCTGACCCTTTCAGGGATCTTCTGTAGCTTTGTGCACGATGACATCAATAAAATGCAGCACGAAATCTTACATATCTGTGTGCTCAGAGATTCTATTCCCCACTGAGTTATCTGTTAATCGGCAGTTCATCAGCAGGCATAGTGTTCTGCAGTTCTTTGATCTCCCCTTGTTAGCCTTGTTAGCCACCAGTGCTCGGGTAACAAAGCAGAAAATAAGAATAGATGCCAGTAATGCAAATCAGGAATCCAAATCTCAAAGTAGACTAGTTAGAGTGAACTGTTTCAAGTTTTGGGTATTTCAGTATTGTATGTAGACGGTCTATGTCTTCATGGAACACACCATGAGAGGTTACTCATCAACTACCAGCAGCTCATATTGTGTATCAATTACACTGTTAATATCAACAACTGAGAGGTAGCACTATCAGGAAAACTGTATGATAAGAACACACTGGCATATATTCTATGGAGTTGCTCTGGGAAACACAGAGGAGCCTACAGGAGATATTATGTAAAGATGACTAACAAAAGCATAGCAGGATGTTCTGGTCTTCCAATCAAAGTCCCCATAGCTGCAAAATAAACATAATATCACTGGTCTATTAGATCTTGTAAAATTTAAAATAGAGATATCTTCCATCTAGCCATAATTCATGATTTTTGCTATGAGCTTTTCTGTTGTATGGGAATAAATGACATATAAAATACAAATAAAAAAAAGGTCAATGAGATTTCAGGGAGCCTTTAGATATACCCAGTTCTGAAGATAAGTAATTTACCTGGAGTTTTGCTCATTTTTGTTTGTCTCATTATATCAGGGAAGTGAAATATTTCCTTATTTCTTTGATTTTATTTTGCATTTATGAATATTAAGTGCTGCAAATGTGCTAAATCACTTAATTCACGTTGAAAGACAGGTTATTCTCACAATGGTCTGGAAAAAAGATAACTTTAATAACGAAGACCTTGAATTTTTACGATGCTTCCAACAGTGCACGAGCATTGGAGAATTCTGTCATTGCTACAACTTGAATAAATTGATTCATTTTTAAAATACCCTCAAACAAAAATTTGCATTCTTCATGAGCAGAACATTTTAAGTTACCAGCCAAGCAACTTATCCAGGATGTGCAGCTGAAATACTGCACATAAAACTCCAAGCTTTATTTTCATTCTTCTGTTTCAGCAAAATAAATACACCAACCTAGAAAACTTCTCATAGGCATAAATGATTCACAAATGTAAAATGAGCTCTTTATACAATCATTTCCAACAAGCTGGGACAGAACTTTGCGCAGGGCTGCTCCTAACATATCTGTACTGGCCAAAGTGCTAATTGAAAAATACTCATTCGAATATATCCACGGAAAATTAATTTACCAATTTGATCAAAAAGATTTTATCCTTAATTTACAGATTTCACTACTTAAGATAAACTTTAAAGAAGTGCGGTGAAACTAGCTGAAAGCCAACTTACCTGTCCTCATAATGTTGAATTACATTGGAGAATCCAGAGCACAGAGAATCCAAATAGTGTGCACACAAAACAAACAATGTGTATGTATACATATGTACAGATACAAAGACATTTTTATATGCACACTTACATATAAAATATGTGTATATATTTTATACAAACACTGCAGTGAGTGTTAAACACTGAAAAGTTGGATCATAATGCTGATGTCCTTCAGTTCCACTGGGATCTAAGTCAGGAACAGTGCACTACAAAATACAGTGCAAAACTCTTAACAGATGTGGATTATTAAAAACTGGTGCCATAACCAACTAGAAGTCCAAGAAAGTTTGATCAAGAAAACAAAGAGTATGAAGTGTCAGCAATAATGAAATTGTTCTAAATTGGTTTCAGATGTTGAAAAAAGGTCCCCAGTCACAGAAGGCAGTGTATTTGGCTGGATAAGAAACATTGCAATTACAAACAGTAAACGAGATTACCATTGGAAGTTGTATGAATAGTAACTATGAAAAGAGGAGTTAGGCAGCATAAAAAGATCTCCAGATGATTAAGTATTTCTTTCTTCTACTCAGTTCTTTTCTCAATAAGTACACTAAATAGAACTCAGGTAAAAGGACACTTACTACTTTTAACCTGATTTCTTAAAAGAACAAGGCTTATGCAGTCTTGCTGTCTGTACATCTGTCATTTGACACATACATTTGCAGTAGCCTTTGAATCCATTTTCTAATTTCATACGTGATTTTAAAGAGTTGGAGGAACCAGATACTGTACTTTTGGGGGGGCGGAGAAGGAAAGAAAAAAAAAATACCTGTGGCTAGATAAGGTAAACAGTCACAAATTAATACCCTGACGGAGACAAAGGCAGTTATAATTCAACCCTTTATTCATTCAGAGGGGCAGCATTTAGCACACAGGTATCTCTAAAGCAGGTATGGAACACATTGCAACTCATGCAGCCAAACAGGAAGATAAGAGGACATTCACAGCAATATGTGCATGATGAGCAGAGGGTAGTACAAGGGGATCTAGGTCAAAAATCCACAGAAAAGCTCTAGTTTTGCTGCTTATAAAACAACTTGTTACTTCTCAACACTATTAACAGCCTCTTGAGTATCATCCAGAGACCATGATGAAAATACATTTTAATCACTTTTCTTCTTGGCACCTTCCTAGAAGTATTTCCAAAATTGCCTCCACTAATATTAAATAAATTAACTTTCAACATTCCCCTCTAAGAGGCAATATATTATAACTCTAATTTTAAAAGAGGATCAACGGAAACTTCTGCCGAAGGAAGTTCACCAGCAAAGAACTCAAGTTAAAACATCCCCAGCTTCCCAGACAGGACCTTGTTCCTCAATTGTGCAAAGCATCCAAAATTAACAGTAACTCCTTCTGCAAGTGTAGCAAGAGAATCTCAAGTTTGACTAGATGACCTTCAAAGGTTTCTTCCATCCCAAACTATCCTATGATTCTATGAACCTTACCTGTGGCACCCATACTCCCTGGATGTCCATTTCACAACATCTTTTGCTTAAATGTCTTTCTCCGCTTTTTGTTTTTATCAGAAATCTGTGACAAGCAGGATAACTAAAATTTTGCTGCCTTGAAAACAGCTTATCAGAAAGTAATAAGATACCGCCTTGCTATCCCATCTCATTAAACATAACAGCTTTTAAACTGCACAAGCATGTTCTACAGCCAGCACCTTCAGTCACTTCATAAGTAGCTTGTCTGTGTGAACACCACACCTCCCTTGAGCCCAATTTAAAAAAAGTGCATTTAGAAGTAGCATTGCCTAATTACATGACTGCACATCTCAACAAATACAGAACAAGTAATAGAATAAAAGCTCCAGAGAACTGATATTTTCCAGTCTCTTTGAAACCTAGAACATTATTATTTCACTCCTAAGTTTACTATGTGTACTTGTGTAACATTCTAGAGAAGCCTTCTTTCAGCTGCCAGGGTTATTCAACAAACATCATCCTACCACAAACTGCTTGAGGTTGGAAGGGATCTCTGGAGGGTATCTGGTCCAACCTCCCAGCTCAAGCAGGGTAATCTGGAACAAGCTGCCCAGGTCCATTTTCAGTCATTTTATAAGTATTTCCAAGGAGGGAAACTCCACAACCTCTATGGGCAACTAGTTCCAGTGCTTGGGTCACCCTCACAATAAACAATGTTTTATGATGTTCAGATGGAGCCTCTTGTGTTTCAATTTGTGCTCATTACCTTTGTGCCTGTCACTGTGAAAAGAGCCTGGCTCCATCCTCCTTGTACCCTCCCTTCAGCTATTTTATACACTGGCAAGATTCCTTCTCTCATCCAGGACAAACAGTCCCAGCTGTCTCCTCCTTTGCTCAGATGAGATGCTCCAGTCCCTTAAGCATCTTTGTGCTGCTCTACCCTCTCCAGTATGCTCATGTCTCTCTCATACTGAGGAGCCCAAAACTGGACACACAACTCCACGTGTGGCCTCACTGGTGCTGAGGAGAGAGGAAGGATCACCTGCATGGGATTAGTACCATTACTGGGTGAAATACACTACTTTAGCCCAAAATGAATGCTGGCAGTAAGATAGCACTATGACATGCTGAAAGTAAAGAAAACCTGAACCCTGACTAGGGTGAAAAAAATTACAAAGTTTTCCTTATTTGACTGGGTAAAATTTAACTTCTAAAGGAAATAAAACTCATTATAGACTACAGAGCACTATGTAATGATTACATTTAAACTGCAGAGGAAAAAAATTAATATTCTGATCATTTAAAGGACATAATAATGGAAATTAAGTGCCAAAAATTCCAAGTGTTCAAGCAATTTATATCTAATTTACCTTGGAAGGGAAGTCAGTGACTTCCAAAAGATGAGTTTTTGTTCTTAATTTCTCTGCATTAACCACAACAAAAAGAGATGCCTTAAAATCTTTTTGTAAGATTATACAATTTACTTCTACCATCTTAAAGAACATTTTCTACTTCCAACATTCTTCTTTTATATACTATAAAAACCCACTGAAATATTAATAGAAAGCTAAAGTGTAGCAGCAAGAATCTGAAAAAATTTTCAGATGTTTGTTCTTAAAATACCAGTTAATTAAACATCATAGCATTTTTTAAAAGCCAGAACAACAAGCTAATATACTACAAAGCACATATTGTAAGCAGGTGGAAAACCTTTAGTTCTCGAAGTTGTCATTGTGCATCTAAAATAATCAGCCAATTCATAAATACTGTTTGTTGGAATAACTGAATAGTTAGCTAGAAGACAGACAAATTTTGCAATTCTGTAAATTAATTATACTTGAGAATACAATGTAACACTACATATAATTATCAGAACCAAAGACACAAAAAAACCCCCAAGAAGATGTAGATTCTGCTCCCAGTTTATTTCACAACCTTAAGAAGGCTCCCTCTCTGTGCTCAGCAAGCATTGTTATTATATAAAGCTTTCAAATGTTTTACAAAGCTCTCTTAAGAGCATTACACAATTTTTTTTCTTTTATATGCATTTTTTTGAAATCAAAGTAAGACTTTTTAAAATATTTAAGTACTGAGAAATTACTTTTTATACAGAGATCTGTTAAAAAAAAAAAAGACTTTATCAAGCTGCTATTTGGAAACAAAAATTGGTAATAAATTTACTGTAAAAATAATAGAAACTAAATCCTCATTTGAAAATTTTCCAGCCTTTCTCACAACTGTAAAGATCCCGTGTGTGGTGTGTGTTCCATACTGTCCCCATCATTCAGCCTAATTCTACACAGTTTACCACCATTTGATAAGAGGTGAAACAGGCTGAATAACATCATTAGTTTCATGCATTTAAACAGCCTAAAGCTGTTCTCTGAGAGTGAAGCTCCTGAAACATGCACAAGGACACTTTACAGTAAACCAAGGCATAGGTCAAATGCCTTCCTGGGACCCCCTGGAATTCCAAAGCCAGATATGCAGCCTTCAAAGAGCTAGGAGCTTCCCTGTGCTAATTTTTAGGCCTCAATCCAGGCAACTATAATGTCTTGCATGTCACAAATGCTATATGTGCTAGTTGCAGACCAATGTTAAGAGAGATTGCCTCCTGAAACTTGTTCTTTTTTTTGCTAAGTCTCCATCTCATCTACCAAGACAATGTGCATTAGTCTATACTGGTTACATAAAACAGTGAGAGAGCAACTCAGTGATGAACATAACATATTTCAAAATGCACTTCACGTCTCTGGAATCACTAAAGCCTTCTCTGAGACATCTGATGCTGCCAAAAACAGGTTTCAGGCAAAATATTATCCATCTGACACTGTCAATACATGTTTTATCTCAGCCACATTGTATTCATTGCAACATAGCAGATCCAAAATCCAGAAGAGGACCCAAAAGCCAAAAAAAATGACACTGTACCAACATGGGTTCCTCAGCATTATCATTTGACTGCTCTCCCTAGAAGACCTTCTGCCCCTGTATTTTATGTCTTCTCATATCTGCTGTAGAAGTGATAATCTGCTGCCCTGCATGAAAAAAAATTAAAAATTCTGGAAATCACCTGGTACCAACAAGTACCAGAACAAGACTGATTCAACGAAGGTAATTCACACAAAGACAAATTTCAGTCATACTAGTACGATCCTGGACTGTTCAAGCAAAGTGGTCGCACAACTGAAGACTGCATAGTACAAAGGCATTATTATCCTAACTGAAGGACTTACCTACCCAATACATAGACCCACAAAAACCTTTTGTCTGGCTATGAAAAGTTACACCTCAGAAACCACAACAGTAGTCATCAACAAGTTATGCAACAGAAACACAGATTGTCAGAGTGACTCACACGTAGGCTGATCACCAAAAAAAGGAGTAAGCCTTTTACATCACGAGGTGTGGGGCAACTACAGTTAAGGATCACCAGAACTATAACCTAGTGATCCTCACAAACTACCCTGAATTCCTTACAAATAGATATACCCTCAGGTTTAGATCAGCAAGAATTGTCCAAATTTTACTACTTATTCATGACACCAAGAAAATCGCCATTCTGTATTAACCTATAGCTCATCATCTCCTCTCAGTCTACATTCTGACCAAACAACCTCAGAAATGTAAATACCAATTTTCAACCCTCCCTCCAATTCCAGGCTTGATCTAGAGGAACTTTGGTTGATAATTTCTTCCAGCTAGTTCTTCATTGTTAGTTGTGTGCAGTAATTTTGCAGTTCTTGGTCAACTCAATTTTATTCCATCCATTAAATCCATCAGTGGCAAAGGTGTTTAACTACAGTAACCTGTAGTAAAAATTAAGAAGTGTTGACAACTACATGACCATACCCATTCACTGTTCATCTTCACCCTACAGAGACATTTTGAAAAGCAAAATACCCTGTATATTCTTACTGAAAATGTTTGAAGACATAGGCTTGAAAAGTGGTAGAGCCTTTTCAAATCCACAGTTCAGTGCTGTCCTTTGGGAAACAGCCCTAACCAAGCAGGGTAAAAGAGGTCCAATATTCCACACACAACTTCTCAGTCAGAAGTACTTCTGCAGTAATCACTAATGGGCACATCTTGTGGGGAAGGATTTGCTACTTCAGAGATTCAAATTGTGATACAGCTCCGTATATAGTAACTGCTACCAACAGTGTTACGGTTCCACGCTGTATCTCTCGTGTATCATAAGCAGTTGTTCATTACTTGGTAAGAGTGGATTCCATCTAGTTATCATTAATATTCAAATTAAAATTCCAGGTTGGGTGATCTACCCACAGCATGGCACACACTTCAACTACAACTCCTTCCTGTGCCAAGGACAGGTGTATGACTGATCTCTGTTTGGTTTTATGAGCTAACTAAACTCAGAATTTTAAAGAAGATTTAGCTGATGTAAATACTAAGTGCTGTGGTCCTGGATGTTCTTTAATAACAGAGCCTGTGCTTGTCTAACTCTGGCTGAACCATTTCCGCTTGCTAACCCGATTTTTAGGCATAAAACTAATCAGATTGTAGGAAAGAAAAAGAAAAATAAGGCCATACGAGATTTCTGCTGTATTAGTTAAAAGTACAGACTCAGAAAAATGCCTGGCAATAGTAATAGGAAATTGGCATTGTCAGGGCAAAAGAGGGCAACAAATCTCATGCCCAATCAGGAGTGGAGAGGGTAAGACCAGAAACAGTAATTTCCACAGCATAAGCTGCCACAGAATCAAAAGCCTAAGCAAACATCTTAGTTTACGTCATTTACCTGTAAAACATTCAAGCTACTTAAATTAACTCATAAGGAAATAAAAGACCTTCTGCTAATACTTGAAAATTATTACAAATACTCATATGCTTTTCAAAATAAAACTTCAGTGTGTCTAAAAAATTATCTTTTCAATCTGCTTTTTAAACTTTTAAAACTGTCCTGTGATACAGTAACATAACCCATTCTTTGAAAGGAAGCTGACAAAGTCATGCTCTACTTTAAAGATGTTCTTGTTACTGTTCAACGAGTTAACAAGAAACTCACTTTGAACTCATACCACCAAGCTGAAGAAATCCTTAAAATAATTTTTACGTTGTTATCCAGTGAAATATTAACACTCCAACACAAGGAAAAAGAAGCAATAATGCTGATGCTCATTAATACCTGTGCACTTTTACCTTATTGTTTATTAAAAGATTTGTAGACCTGTTTTTCTTTTCTTTTTAGTGTAAATCATAGCAACTAAATGCCATACAAATAACTGCTATCAGATAGAAGAACACAGAGGACCACATCATCTTTACCTCTTTAACTTTGTTCCTCTTCTCTCGGATATCCGGGTCTGCTGGTTCTCCACTGTTTATCCCTATTAGATTTGGTAAAGGAACAGGGGGCAGTGGTTTGCTGTCTTTCTTTTTCAATTCTTGCACTACTTTGTTCTTCTCTGTCTGAATCTCAGCTTGAATTTCATCACGTGATTTCTTCAATTTCTCCTTAGCCTCTTCCAGAGCCTTTTCATGATCTGCTCGGATCTTATTTCTCAGACGTTCCTCTTCTTCTCTAGAGACACAAATGCCAGTCAGCATCTCATTACTAAAAACATATTGCTTATAAACAAACTGCAGCTTCAAAACAGAATCCACATCCCCAGTTGGTTTACTCTAAGTAATTCCAATGATTCAGACAAGTTTACCGTATTATGTTAGTGCACAATCCTAAGTTATTTTTGCCATGAACCCCAAAAGAACACCACACACATCAGTGACGTTATTGTGGAATTATGTATCATAGGAGTTTTCTAGATTATGTCTCAGCACCTTTGCTTGTCCACTCAAGAATTTAGAGAGGAAAAGACCTACATCCTGTACTTCAAATACAGGATGTGTGCAGAGGCACATCTAGCAAACACTCCTTTTTTTTTTTTTTTAATAAATCAGAAGGTCTCTTCCTCACCTTCTGCACAATAAATAGATCATACACAACTTGCCAAGATCTGAAGTAAAGTAACCACTACCAAAAAAAAGAAAAAATTCACAGCCACTTCTTTTATTACCAACCTCCACTGCAGCATGTTTTCTCTTGAATTCAGAACAAACTATTCCAATCAGTACAGTCCTTAAACCCCAAAGGTTAAAAGCAGAATTAATTATAAAGCCATTTAGGAGTATAAGAGCTTTTAGTAAAACGTGATTTTGAAATTCACTGTCAACAAAATTAACACCATCTTGGTTTTAAGCAGTATCTTACAATGTGATCTTTAATGATCAGATAAAGTTTTAAGATTCACACTCAAAACAAAGAGTGCTGTTTTAAAGCCTGGTTTAAACAAGAGATTATTCTAACAACAGACAAAAATGGCCCATTCCAGTTCTAAATTATTTCAAGGCATCAGAAAGATACACATGGATCTCTCAATATAGCACAACCTTTTCAAGCTTCTTTAAAATACAGAGTTGTCCAATGACTAATGTCAAAAAAAGCTGTAGGGATTTAAAACAAGCACTAGGTAAAAAATGCATTGTTACACAAAGAGTACTTTATCAGCCCTTACATTTTTCTGAAGTGCTATTAGGTTTACATCTAAAATAAATTATAGCAGCATTATTACCTTCAATATTTCAGTACTAGAAACACAAAGTAACATTTTAATAGATGCGCTGACTGAAGGGCTTTTAAATGGAAGTTTTTCAGCCACTTTTCTCAATATGACTCTGGTCACATCCATATTAAAACATTAACATCCCAAACATTAAAAAAGCAAAGGACTGAGCTCCTCAATTTGACTGTCAAATCCAAGCTCATTAATACAGTCAAACAGTATCAGTGCCTCTCTCCCTCAACTGAGTAGCAAAGAAACAACCTTCAAAGTGGCAAAACGCTATTATAAAAAGAGAAAACACAAGTAATGCCATTTAGGATAACTTTTACTTCTACTATGACCCACTTTTATGGAGAAATAACTTCCCTGTATTCCTGTAAAAGTTACTCACATTTCGGTGTGGCAGTAAATGTGCTCAATTTTCAATAACAAAAACAGATGAAAATTTCTACCACCTGAAAGATTTGAAACCTTGGGAAGCTTTTCCAAGGCTAGCAGAGGGCTCTGTGTAAGATGCAGTTAGAGAGAATGAGGTCGCCAGAACAAGACATCCTTCCCACACCAAGAGACATGTTCTCACCAAGAGACAGCAGCTGTACAGGAGCCAAAGAATGTACAGGGGCTGACAAAGAATGAGAAATCGGGAGTGTTACTGAATGGTTAAGAATCAAAATATTTCAGTGTGGGAATAACGTATTTTGGAGGTACATTTCTCATATTCAAAACTCAGTTTCTGAAGGCAAGTGACAGTCTTTATTTTCTGATCAAATTTACTAACATTTTGTTACTAGATACTGGAATTCTTTTGCAAAGCAAAAGAATCATCAACCATCACTGAAATGCTTGAGCTTTTCAAAAAAAAATGGTAACAATTTATCTCAGACCTTAGTAAAAATATGTTCAAGGTATAGTCACACAACCCTAATTTGAAGATGCTTTACAATGGGTGTGCTTTATCAATAAATAAAAATACTTTTGGTAAACCCCACAGTTAACCTGCATGTCCCCAAATACAATTCCCCTGAGTGAAAAAGATTAATGAAGTTTTAGTAGTTACAGTGACTGACTCACTGGAATGAGTCACTGGTGATGTGCTTTGTGCACCTTCACAATTTTGCACCATCAAGATCAAGTGCCAGGAAGATTTCGCTTTTAACTTTATTTCGAATTTTCAGTCCCAGGTGCTGCATACAACAGGAATAATAAAAGCTCCATAACTCTACCAACTTCATCGATTCAAGTCATTTGAATCATCTAGATTCAAACTGCATGAAACAGCCAGAAATCAGAAAACAAGGTTTGAACTTACATCTGTCTACACTGCAGACACCACTGCATAAATACACAAAAGCTGTTGATTTCTCCAGCAATATAATCCAATTAGAGTCATTAAGGAGTTTTGAATGACAGTCTGCTTTCCTTCAGTCAATCAGAAGAAGACTCAACAGAGGTGAAAAATTCTAGCGCTAACTGTATGATCAGCTCAAAGCTTTCCTTCCAGGAAGTGACATTTTGAGATAAACATAAGAAAACAGTAAGATGAAGAGAAAGGTCAACAGGTATTTGAGGGAGTTTACAGGAGATAGTACAAGAGCTTCTTCTGCAGACACATACTCTCAGTGCAATTACCAATGATGGACAGCAGGAACGACAAGATATGTCATATTCTATGTGCCAGCTGAAGACATATTTTACCAAATATATTCATGAACACGGCTCTAATAGAAGAAAAATCACACTCCTAAAATCAATACCACATGTTTCTTCTGAGTTCTTAAGCAACAAGAACTAAGTGAAAATACAGAATAAAGTTAATGAGAAGACTGGATATGTGTGAGCAGCTGACACCCCCTCAAGTCACCAACAAGCTTCTCAGCCAGCATAAGAAAGGGTAAGCAGCAGTTTAATACATGTAGATAGCACTACATTCAAAATTCTCAAAGTTAAAGAGACCTCAGAAAGAATCAATCTAAAAATATAAGATTGGAAAGAATCCCAGCATAAACACATATACCAAAACGTGTCAAACTGTTTCTGTATCCCACCCCCGCTTCTAAGCAACATAAGTAAACTTAAAATTTAGAGTATTTGAGTAAATCTTCAAAAACCTTATCTAACAGAAAGCTGCTTTCTTCTAGTCATCCCAAAAGCTTATTCAAAAGTCTCAAAACAGAGATTCAAGCACAATAAAACTACAGGAGAAGCTAGTTTAAAACAAGGAATGCTATTAAAAGAACTTGTGATTAGACTATTTTTGCCAGTAAAAACCATAAATAGATCTAATAATTGGAATCTGAAACTGGAAACAGGTGCAAGTATTTTAAACAATCACTGCAATTAACTATTGCAGCTGCTTATGCAGGAACACTGAAAGTGTCCTCAAAGTGTCCAAAAACTGTCTAAATATCATTCGGAAAAGACCACAAATTATAATGCTTGATAAGCAAATCACTAACCAAAATTTAATGTGCTTTAATTATGTACACAGTAGTGAGCCTTCTGAACAGCTTCACTTGCCAAGACAATGACTTTAAACAAAGTCTTTCCTATGCTCTTTAGAAAGTGAACTGCAAAAAAAAATCTGTAAAAATGTTTTCAAATTTCTTTGTAAGATTCAAGATAAAAAAAGAAAATAAAAATTAGAATGGAGTCAAGAAAAGCAAACTGGCCACCAGCAACTGTTCTCTCCACTAAAAAAGCAGACCACTGGCTCAACTATAGCAAAAGGACATCCAGTTTATTATCATTTGGAGCTTCAGCAAGTGGATAGGCAAGAACTGTCAAAGCACATAAATATTTGTGTAAGCCTGTTATTCAGAAACAACCTCCAGTGTGGAAATTCTGAATTTTTACGATTTGGTCAAGTTTGATCTTCAACCAGAGGCTTTCAGAGACAGTAAAATAGAAAAACAGCCACTACTTAAAAAAACAACAAAAAAACCCCAAAAAACTACTAAATCTTTGAGAGTCAGCGCCTAAAAAACATTTCACACATTAACTACAAATGTCATTTTTACTCCAATCTTGCAGCATACACGATTTTATAACACCTACAACCTCATCGTGTCCTCCCAGCATACAGAGAACATAAAGTCACAACATACAAGGACATACAAATCTATGTATCTCACAACTGGAGAGATATACTACCCCTCACATGAAGAGAGTCTGAAGGAGAAAGAACTGGAAAAAAGGAGCAGTTGTGTTTTTCTCCTTTCTGGATGGCTGCATTACTCTCTATTGTCAAGTGTGTACAGAGGAGGAGGCTTCATTATTTTTTCCCATGTTTGGTTTTCATCATGATCATCTTGAAGAAATAACCACTTTCCTCCCAATTTGCTGGGCTGCTCTGATGCAGCAGAAAATATGCTCAGGAAGGAGTACCAGATCTGTATATGCCTGTGACAGCTAAAGGGGTAAGCTCCACTACTGTTAACAGTGAGGCTGCTACTTACCATTTCCCTTTCAAGGCAAGTTAAGGTTGTATTTATTTCACTGAAGTTTTTTTCCTCAGGTAATGAACTTAATCAGAGATCACTGGTTAGAAAGGAATGTTTTTATCAGAAAATAAGTGAATCCTGCAGGAATGAAGGTAAAGTAAGTGTATCGAAAACACTGTGTCAAAGTACTGGTTATAAAGACTTTCCAACCAGACTTTTAAGAACAATCTTGTGCATGTTTGCAAGGGAATATGTTGTCCCAAAATCCTCTCTCTAACACAGTGTTTGTCCAAAACACAGTTTCTAAATATGTTTTCACCTTTGCTTAAAATACCCTTGCAGATGGAAACAGCTTGAAACTTTAGCACAGTCAGAGTAGACAGGTGATAACTTAGTAGTAAAAATTTTTTGTTATTTAAAAAAGAAGACTGAAAGTCAACCTGTTCTTTGTTGATGTTCTAAACTATTTTAAGAACATTATGCTTTTATTTATCTGCAAACATCCTACCTGATCACTGTTTTAGTTAAGACAGTAATACCTACACGTAATACACGTGTTATAGTTACTTGTGCATGTATGTACTGGTGGCCTAGGAATAGCCAAAATGCAGAATATTCCCATTTCAACCCTTCTCCCTTACGGGAGATAACAGTTCATTATGACATCAGAACGGAACAGATCTAATTCACTTTGAAAAATTATTGTTAAACTTTTCCAGATACAGAAAACCTGTGGAAAGGGACCTGGGAGTCCTGGTCAACATCACATTGAATATGAGTCCAAGTGTCCCTGCAGCCAGGAGGGCCAACCCTGCCCTGGGGGCATCAGGCAAAGCACCACCAGCCTGTCAGCTGTGTCAGGGGGGGTTTGGGCTAGATATTAGGAAAAGGTTCTTCAGCAGAGGGTGGTCAGGCACTGAAACAGGCTCCCCAGGAAAGTGGATGTTCAAGAGGTGTTTGGACAACACTCTCAGGCACACGGTGTGATTCTTGGGGTTGTCCAGTGCAGGACCAGGAGTGGACTCAATGAACCTTTGCGGGTCCTTTCCAACCCAAGATACTCTATAATTCTATGATTCATAGCCCAGAAAATTAAACCAAATAATAGATTCCTTGAGTGGTTTCTTTTCAACAAAAATGACAGTAGAATTTATTTCTAGTAAGTGGTTAGATTTGCATGTGAACATGAGTAATGCTCCTCAAACATAAGGAACGTGAGATAAGAGTCCTTATTCAACTCCTATCCCTCTCCATTCAGTTTCAGTTTGCCTTTTGACCTTTTTCATGTTCCTATTTCCTGCCTTTCTTTACTATTATTTGTACCAACTTAGGCTACTTTGCTTCCTTGGTCTTCTGCAAAGGCGGGGCCACCACTCTGAAAGCCAGTCCTCCTCACTTGCATCATTTGACTTATTTGGACCATGCCAGGGAGAAGTGAGAATTAATGCACTGACACAGGAACTCTCCTTAAATACTAAATACCTCCTACTAAAGTTCCTGTAGACCTCCTCCAAATAAAACTTCCTTCCACTTCTGTGAAATCATGTCCCTAATTGATCTCTTTTGCAGCCAAATCTTAGACCAAGAATCTGGGCTGTCAGCCACTTTGGTCTCTAAATCTCTCATCTCTATCGTGGAAGCTCACTGATTCTGTTTCAGATCTGCTCTCTTGTCTAAACCAAAACCTCAGCCTCTGACATGTCTTTGTAGATAGTTAGGTGTCACCTTCAAGCCAAATGTAATTTAACTTTTAATCTTCTTTCCACATCTTTTGTTCAGCAATGGAAACTTTTCCATTGCCCAGATTGCCGCTGTCTGCGCATTCTTTCTGCTTAGTTTCCATGTATTTTAAATTCAGTCTTTCTTAACCCATACAGTTACAAGCCCTCAGAGCTTGATCTTGTTCCTTTCATACAGCAATTCACCTAGGAAGACAATCCACTTAACTACTGGCATCCTTAGACTGCCTTTCTCTACTTTTTTTCCCTTCAACTTTAACTCATTATATGTATTTTTTTAGACAATCGAAAAACATAGCTACTTCCAGATGTCCAATATGTTAAAGATGACCAGCTGCTGCTTGTTAATCCTTTGCTGTCTCTTCCCAATTGTTTTCCTTTGTCTCATTATTAAGGTATGGCCTTTGGAAGCTGCTCTGGAATGAGGATAAGCAAAATCCTCGGGGAAATATATTTAGAGAGAATTTCAAAAACACAGATTGAGTGGGTACACAGAACTTGCAGAAGATAGTGGAGAGTTGAAGCACATCTCTTACACATGAAGACCAAATCCTCTGCAAAACTGCAAGTCAAAAAGAGCCTGAGTATTCCTAGGCATCTTTTATAAGATTTTGGAACATCTTCATGAATCATCATATGGAAATATTTCATTAATAAAGAACATGAACATATGAGACATCTCTTTTTTCTTTCATAACCATAATAAAAAGAAAATGTACCTTCCAGTTAAAAATAAAACACTACAGATTATACGATCAAATGTGGAACATGCATAACCTTTGATGGAGCAAAAAAAAAACCAACAAAACAAAACCTATGCAGGCAAGGGATCCTCCTTTGGAAATTATCTGCATCTGATGTTATGAATGTTGACATGAACAGAATTGGTAAAACTTTTCTTGAGAATCTGTCAAGTGCTGTGACCATTAGCAAAGGCATTTTTTCCTCACCTCTGTGCCAGCCACATTATTCCAAGCACCAGTGCAAAAAAAGGAGGGTGCCAAGCTCAAGTCAGTGACTTCCTTGGGACCTGGAAGCACTGTCATAGCTGCTACAGTCAGCTTAAGTTTTACCAGTGAAGAAAAGCAGATGTTTTCTACAAACACTCCTACAGCTGCACTTACACCAGTAGTAGGACTTTCTCAATGCTAAGAAGGGTCACTAGAGACTGCACAAATATTTTAAGCTTACTGTAACCATGAAACTAAGAAGTTTCATGTGTCAGCTGAAACAGATTTTAAGAAGAATCAGATCAACTACTTCAGGAAGAAACATACTTTTTAAGATTACAACAGCAGTGAATGCAATTTTCACTAGTGAGGAGCAAATAAAACAAATTACACAAGTTTTCGACTATATACAAGTAAACTCATTCAGTTTTTAGTGTCTTAATGTCATTCAGGTACAAAAACACTTCATTAGAAAAAGCAAAAAGTTCAACAATATAGTCTTCAATCACTACAGCTCTATCAAACACATCTCATTTAGATCTGTTTCACTTACACAACGTAAAAGAGAATACAACTACATTTGCCTCAAGGCACAAACACAATCAAAACCAGGCATTATTTCAGATTTTTTGATGATTAAAGAAACTTGAGTTAACATCTGCAGCTAATTACATCTGTGCAGAATACTTAGCCTCTGCAGAACAAAGTCTTAAATCTGATTGTCAAAGTACTTACAACACTAATACAGAGGGAAAAGAAATTTATCTTTTAGGAATCCAGCTTACTTCTAAAAAGGTATTCTGAGAAGCCTAAGTCCTACTAAAACTTTAGGAAATTTAGGATCTCTTCACATTTTATCAAGAAAACTGAACGAGAAGAAGGGTGCTACCTGCCCTGTGCAAAATGATTTTAAATAGCTTCCTGTCTCCTAACACCATACTGACTGGAACATCAGATCTTCCTTTCCAACTAGTATCCCAATGAGATAGACTTTATTTATTTAAAAGTAATAAAGATCAAAGAATGTCACAAGAAACAGGAGTGACAAACACATACAGACTACAGGAATAAGAAACAGACAAAGAAATCAGTACTGAACAAGTGAATTGGGTAGGATAAAAAGTTAACAACTCTTCATCTGGAAATCTAAGGTTTATTTTGATGTGGGATTCAAACAGCACCAAAAAACAGTAGGATAATTTTAATTCAAAACTTCAGAATCCCACTACAATTAACAAGGTCAAACCACAGAATTTTCTACTGTAAACCATTCTAAGTCATTGGAAACACTGCTGTTGTACAAATTTAAACATGTACATAGCAATGTATTTAAACTCAACTCACCACGGTCAATTCTAATACAGTATGAACCACCATCTTGCATATTATATAATTCATTGATATAAAAGACAGTTTGATCACGGTAGAATAATACTTAGCTGGTCCTATGATACTAAGAAAGCAATGAACTGAGTTCTCATGCAAGAACAACGTGTCATCTTTGTGTCTTATTAAAGAAGGAATTTTTATAAATAAGCACATTTACATACAGGACAAAGCAGACCCCTTGATGCTGGTGGTGCAGATCAGATACTGAAGCATAGGCTCAAGCAGAAATAAAAAGAACCAGAGCACTCCCACATACAGCATCAAGCTCTTAAATATTATTTCTAGTCTACTGCTACTGCCCAAAACTAAGTTTCCAATAGGGAAAAAACAAAAAACAACAAAGAGTCAAACCCATCAACAGAAGCCAGGAAGGAAAATAAGAGCAGTACATTCTATAATTTGGCATAAATCACAAAAGTTGCTGCAGAGTCTGAAGCATCAAAGCTCATCTTCCTCAGAGGTCACCATGCTACAATCTTTACAAACATTACTTATTTTTATTTATTCTATACAAAACTGAATATTTGTAAATTCTTGTTTTTCACAATGATAAACAAAGCTGCTTTGATAGTAGTTTTCCTGGGGAAAAGCTGATAACTTAGCCACCCAATATGAAGTGGAATCCTAAAATTAGTCAGACTTAGACAGCTAATTTTAAATTAAAAAAAAAATAGATTCAAACACCTGAAAACCAAGAATATTACTGGTTTCTGCTACACCTTAATTCTTACCCTTTTGAACACTGCAGACTCACAAATTGCATGTGAAACTACTATACTACTTAACATTTTAACATTCTTTGAACAGTTTGTTTTCTCTAAAATATAATGCTTACATATTTTTTTACCTAAAGAAAATTAATCATTTTGTACCATTTTGTACAACATTTTGTACAACACAAGCAAGTATTTCAGTATATGCTCTACAGAGGCTTGTACTACATCTTAAGCACTACAATACTGACTTGCCACTCCTTCATCCTCTGTACCAACTACACTGCATGAGAGTTGTGCCAAGATGGGATGCTGGGTTCATAACCTTAGACTTGAACAGGAATTTTGGGATTAGATGGGGACAAAAACGAGAATGAAGTCCAGAGGAGTTCTTCCCAGAGGAAGAAAAAAGTTCCTGGAGGCATGCAGAAAATCTTCAGGAGTAGTGGAAAGGACCCAAATAGCCTCCAGAAAGTGAATCAGTTTTGAGTAGGAGCCTTAGCTGGTTGAAAAATTCCTTTTTCCTCTGCATATGCACATGTTAAAGGAATTTCTCAGCACATCTCTTGATTACAGCATGCCCTTACTCAGGCAGTTCAGCCCAAAAAGAGAACAGGTGATATTTGTTCCACTAACAAGCTATGAAGAGTTTTCTAACATTTCACCTGACACAGAGAAACAGCAATATATGAGGGAATGTTTAAGCAAAAGAGAAACGGGATTTTACCTGTTTATGTTCATAAGATATAGCTTGAAAACTCCTCCAGCAGCTATCAAAAGTTTGTGGAAATCACTACGTAAGAATAGCACATATCACAGAGAAAGCTGCATTTACTCCTTGCAATGGGAAGTGCTTAATACAAATGTTTTAAGTATTTTATATAACACAACAGCCTCATTCTCCAGAGGTGGTAGGACAGATGATGCTTCTGTGGCATTCTACATAGACATTATAAGTTTGTTCTGAAATGAAAGAACAGGAGGGGACATACTTGAGAAGAATTTGGCCAAAAAGCCCCACATTAAACATGTGATTCCAGGAAGATCAAGAATAGAAGGAAGGAAACTCCTGGTCTAGTCTTGGTTTGAAAAAAAAAAAAAAAAAAACCAAGCAAACCATTAAACAGACCATGAAAACGTTTCAAGCAACACAATCAACAAGCAAACAACTCTATCAACTGACTTTTGACTTTATTTTGTTAAGAACAGGGCTTGAAAGCATTTAGTTTCAAATAACAATCAGAAAAAAAAGTTAAACATCAACTGTGAGCAGTAACATCTTACTGACTTTTAAAAGTATCAAATAAGCAACCTTAAGAACAGAGCCTGAAACAACAGAAAATAGGCTGACAAAAGACATTTGCTGTATAGAATTGTCATGGGGTAAGGGAGTGTTTTTTAATGAAACTAAGAAGCAATCACTAAAAATTATGACAATCACTTTAACATCCTAGTGTTTCAAAATGGTAATGCTGGAGCTTTTCATAGATAAGAGGATCCACCATTTGAGCTAATAGCAGGAAGATGTCATCCTCTATCAGTTATTGTGTAGGTAAACAACAGAGGAAGAAAAGAATACCTTGACAGGGTTTCACACATATCAGCTTGCAGCAGAAAAAGAAAAAAAGGCTCCAGCTACAGTTTCACATTATATTTAAGCTGATTAATACCCAGTTACTGCCAAGTGAAAGGTCTCAACAGTAGTAAGGCAAGGATCCGATGGAAACTGAGGACTACTGTATAAAAACGCAGTGAGATAAACTGATGGGACATCCCAAACAACATCTAGAACACAGATCACCAATGCATGCACAAACCATGGCAGGTCAAGCTTTGGGAAATTTTTCTGACAAACTCACAGGGAACCCGTTTGCAGACACAACCTCCAGCTGGAGAAGCGATGACACTGCCTTCACTGAGGCAGAGAAGTCCACCTGTGTGGGCTGGTAAGAAAATATCCCTGAGTAAATATGAGCTACACACCATCAGCAGGGGTTCCCTCTGCTCATCACCAGCCAGAGAGTGTAGAGGAATACAGCTTCCCTGGTGTTGACACAGAGACACCTGTGACTAGAAAATTAACAGTTCTTTAGAAACAAGTCAACTAGTGCATGAAGGATGCTTGTATGTCCATACATGCTTTATTAGGTTAAAAACTGATTGTGTACGACTGCAGCATTAATAGCATGATCAACTGTAATAGTCTAAATACTGGGTTTTGTAATAAAGGATATTATAACTCTACATGCCTTATGTTGGTCACCATCTCTGTGCAAAACATTCTTTTCTCAGGGCTTTAGTAGCCCTACAATAAGCTCACTTATTCCTTATGCTGGTACTCAGGAGACTGGGCAACAAGCCATTCAGCCAGCAGTGAGCTGAGCCAGCTGAAAAATTATGGATCATTTCAGACCAAATCAGGTCTCCTAACTGGCTGACTGCCCAAACACTGATGCTGGGGCAAGGATATAGGCAAAATTAAATGGCTGGGGGCACCACAGAACAGGACATGAGTTTCAAGTGTTACAGACCTGCATGTTCAGGGATGTTAAAGTCCAAGTTATAAGACGTATGTTTTCTGCATACGAATTCACACAGCCATTAACCACAACCACTCCCTACTACCACCTCTATCCCCTCACTCAGCCATATGGTTTCCTCTTCTCTAGTTTACCCCATTGATATCGCTTCCTCCATCAGAAAGTCAGTCCCTACAATGCTAAATTTTATTTATGCCTTAGTATCACCTTCCTCCAAATGTCTCCTTTCTCTGATTAGTATCTTACTCAGCCAATGTCCACCTCTTCTTATGCCTCAGACAGCACTGATCTCTTTCTGCTTAGGGACAAAGGGGAGAAAACCAAAAGGCACCATTTCACAGTCATCCTATCCTGTTGTACTTGCTCCATGTGCAGTTTCCATCTCGGGCTCCCAGGAAAAGAAATTGCTGCTCCTCACTACCACCAAGTCTCCCTGCTAGCCCTGGCTCAATTTTCCCCTGCCCTCCAGGCTCCTGTTCCTAATCACGTACTTCTCTCTTCTCCCCCGCCCCATTCCGGAAAAACGCAAACTATATTGACTGAAGCAATGTCTTCTTCCTGATGTCTGTGTTCAAAAGGGGTACCACAGTTAGTATGGTATCTCCCTCCTTTTACAATCTGAATCCTCTAGGCAGCCTGATCTCCAGCAGTAAACACCAAAACTCTCACCAACAGAAGAAAAACAGCTGGAGAACATAAGCAATTTAAAGCAATAGCCATGACATTAGTATGGTCTTAGTCTAAAAATTCTCAATTGTTCAAATACAAAATAAGTTGCCAGGAAAAAAAAAAAAAAGAGTGGCTGTTACAAAGTAAAAGTAGCAGTAGCATATAATGCAGACTCAGAGATGGCAAACTTTCAGGTAAGCAGATGGTACTAGACTTCTCTGCACAGGAAACCCTCTGGCAGGTCCTACATAGCTCTAAGGAAGTGACTACCCTCACACAGATGTTCTGTCGACACAAACTGCCACATTTCCATAATGCTATTTTAATCAGCCAGCCAAAGTTGCCTTGCACATCCCAGAAGCAACACTGCTTTAAATATTGGATTGGAAATTCACACATACTGCTCAGATTCATCTTCCTCCTCCACCTGTAATTGTTACCATATGGCTACATGGTAAGTTGATACCTGTCTATCAATGTGTTTAAAATCAGAAGACTAGTTGCCATGCATGGCACCACAAGCCATGCACTGCAGTGTTGTATGGCAGAGCTTGAAGAGAAAGACGAAGCGGAAAATCCTGGAATCTACTCTAGGGAAGCGATTCCATTATAGGAATCAACACTATTAGGAGTGTGCAGCTCAGTCTAAACACAGCAATTTCCCTTTACTTCTTCCTCTTGACACCAAGACACAGCTATGCACAACTCTTCTGGCTATTACAGCATCAGTGCTACTCCACTCGCCTTGCTGGGGCACAGCAGCAGCACTGGATTTGTCTGAAAGACACAGATCAGCTCCTCACAGCGCAGGACTGGCAGGATCACTCCCTTCCCCTCTATGAGGTAACACCTTAAAATGTAGTCCTACTTACAGACATTGGATGAATTATGGGGCAACGACAGCAAAAAAAGAAAAAAAAAAAAGGGATTGTACTCAGTCTCAGAATATCAATAGCTTCCAGAAGATATTTAGACACATGTTGTGAAAAAAAGCCCGGACAGGACAGGACCTGCAGACCGAGTTCTGTTGTTAAACACAGTCATCCTTGTTTTGGGGAAGGAGGGGCAGGGGAGGGGAGGTATATCTATATATACAGAGCACATATACTGTGACTCAAGAGAATTTCATATTGAATGATATAGACTGCAGAGCGGATATACTTAACAGTAATGTTGGATTAATTAAAACAGAAATATAAGTCCTTCTCCCATGCAGCACCGCTGGGACTACTTAGAGGGAAAGAACAGCAAGGTTTTATACCTCTCTACTTAGCAAATCAGCCAAAACAGTAACTAAAGATAGAGCAACAAAATACCTGCAAATCATGACGTACAGTCTAATCTGCACTGCTCCACAGAGCAAAACTGTATCTCATTACTCCCAAAGTTCTTTAATCTTGTCAGTAAAGCAAAGGATAAGAGACAACAGTGTGACAAATTATTTAGCCTTCTAGGTGCTTTTAATAAGTTTCCACATTAAAATAATCCACACTGCTACTGAAATACACAATTGTGATTCAAGAGACAGATAACTCGGTGTTGAGTTTTCTCCTTTTCAAAAAGGCCAGAAATGCAACAGAGGATCAGTAACTCCTCATCTGAAAAAATATAACAACGGAAGGCTCACTATATCTACGAATACGGAAAGCAGGTTTTTGCACATCTGACAAGAATACAGCACATATCATAGAATCACAAAAAGTTTGGGGTGGAAAGGGAACTCTGGAGGTCATCCAGTTCCACTCCCCTATTCAGGCAGGGTCACCTAGAACTGGTTGCCCAGGACCACGTCCAGATAGCTTCTGAATATCTTCAAGGATATAGATATTGTTGCCACAAATTATGCAGTGGAGTTTGCTCATTTGCTCCACTCCATGAGCAAACTGAACAGAATATGAATGATAAGCTTCACTCTGCAAAAGACATCTTCCCAATTGAAACATCTTCTCAACTGAGTAAACAATATTGCTGACAGCAAAATCCAGCACAAAGTCTAAGGAATGATTGACCCATAAACAAGGTAAGGATGTCAGCATCATGATGGTAAATATAACAGAACACAAAAAAAGAGAGAGGAAATTGTGATGTGTGAACTACTCTTACACATTACAAATAATTCATCGAAAGATGATTTGGCTTTCTTTGGGAATTGCTAAGCAAATCTTTTTTCATATATGTCTGCTCTAAAAAAAATATTGTCAGGATACAAGAAACAAAATACAGCAAATGTCTCAGTAGTATGTACATCTAGAATCATCATGGATATTTTTCATAAACCTATGATAACATTAACAGATTAAGCTAATGCAATGAAATGTTGATTAAAAGCTATTTCCAGTATCGGTTAAATATCAACATGTTTTACAGGCTACACATACAGACTTTAGATGTATGCAACAACAGATGAGCTGGACACAAACTGCTCTTGACATGACTGAGACAGAAAATACACAGAAGTACTGTAGCTAAGAACATGAATCCAAAACAAGGAGAGAGATGGGGATATAAAATGTCTCAGCAATTTGGTCTTTGAATTGTCTTCATCAATAGAATTTCAAGTTTTTCAGAGAGCTTTATAAACAGTATATATATATATATATATATACACCCACATCTCTTCCTCTATTAGTTTGCATAATATAATCATACATGCATCCACCATGTAAAGTCTAATTTCTTCCTTCACCACCACCATATAAAACTCCCTAAATTCCCAGCAACAAAATGCAGCTCATGGATAGATGTAGTTAAATGTTTGATTCCTCAAAGATTAAAATAAAATTAGCTCAAACTATTATGGCAACTTTCTTACCTCTTTCATGAAAAACAGATCATTTTACTAACAAATGTATCCATACTATATGTACTATATAACAGTACATAACTAAGAGATGACTCAAACAGGACAACACCGTTGATTTGACTAATGAAAACTCTGGAACTAGAAAACAACTCACAACTCTTTCCTTCACTTCACTGGCTGTAGGCAACAAAGTCATGTTTATTTTGAGTTCAGACCTAATAGCTTCAAACATGCTGGTCCAGAGTAAACAAGCATATGGTCCCAAGATCACCAAATCACGAGATTCAACTCTTTTACAACTCAAAATCCAGTGTGAGCTTGGGCTGAGTTCCAAAAATAAACTGGAACCTTATGAGAGGATACTCTCACAGCTATAAGCTACCAAAGGTAAGAAACAGAGTGTAATTGATGAGATACTAACTTAATCCAAGAGAAAAATATTGACTCCAAAAGGCATAAAAGCTGAAGAAAAAGTGGAGTTGGAATATGTTGACTCAGCCAGATCAAGAATCAACGCACTCCAAGATCAAAGGAGGTTGATATTTTCCTACCTTATACCTTCCAGGTCAGCAGAGACTCACTGAGCTGGTAAGCACATTAATCCACAGTAAATAGCCCAAGTGGTGAGGCTCTCTGCGTGAGCCAGTAAATAACTGCTGTGTATATCTCCTGTCTGAAGAACCTCTGTGCGTGGCAGAAGATGCCAAACACTCACCCATGGCAATTTTAAAGACAGATTCTATTTCTGAAGATTAATGCTGCGGTAAAAGGTCATATCCTTGCAGCCACTGTCACGCATGGAAGTTAGTATTAGCTGAAAGTTCTTTCCAACCCTAAAGTAAAGGTGCTGCAAAATCATGCACTCAGACTAGAAAACAGAAGCTTAATTCCCTCCCCTATAAATATTATGTCACCTTCAGTCATTGTGTCACCTTCAGTCATTATCATTTTGGATTCCAGAAAAAATAAATAACACAAAACATGGTATTTAAACTGGCTGTCAAAGCCAAATGTAGTTTCCTTTCTTGAGGATTTCTTCAGTTTTATGGAGGCTTTTATTCATCTTTTCTTCTGAGCGGCTACAGTTCAGCCATTATTAACGGGTTAAAAGAAGAAGAGGCATTATTAGCCATCCATCACCACAACATGCTTCAGTACCACAGTTAGCCTTTGTGGGAGAAAGGCTGGGGCAAAGGCTATTTGTGATCTGAAAACCAGCATGGCATAAAGGAATATAAGAAAAATTTCTGGGTTAGACTACAATCCAACATCTACCCTTTCCTCCCCTCGCAGCTTTCCCATCCCCACATAGCATACAAGATGGTGATGCTGTTTTAGAAGCCTTGGACTATAGAACCATTGGACAGCACTTGCCACCTTCACTGCCCTGTTTCCTTTTAATTGTTGAGCACTGAACTGAAAACAGTAGGGTCAAATTGCTAAAAATAAGTGAACAATTCTATACAAAGGAGAGGTAGAGCAGAAACTGAACATAAAATACAAATCCAAAAACCATCTGCCACAAATGTTTTTTAACAGTTTGATGTAAATACAAGCCTTTCTAAATCTCAAAAGGCATTCTATTTTAAGCACTATTGAATACACTTGAAAGCTGGTAAGAGCAAGGTTATGGCTGATGCAGTTTAAGGGAATTTTTCAAGACAGCTTGAAAGAATTCTACTCACAGTCTGTACAGGTTCCAGAATTTTTTCTCCTCAACAGAAGTCAGATAGAAAAATTAATTTTTTCAGTATCATATTTTAGGAGTAATTTAATTTTTTATGCTTCTACATATTTTCTAGTTACTAAAACACTAGACAGTATTACATAGTTTGCTTTTTTTTTTCCTAAAAATTCCATACTATGAATCCACGAAAGTTCAAAACCAACTTGCTAGAGAACCGTAGAAAAGCAAGGAATTACAACTTACTCAAAAGTTACACACACCACTTTGGAGTTTGGGCTAGTTGCTAGTTTGTCTACCTGTTAATGTATGAAAGGAAGCTCCATAGATGTTTCCTTGGGTTTTTTTAGCTTTTGAACTCAAAAGGCACTTAACTTTTCCTAGGATCACCACCAACGAATTCTAAAGAATAAAAAATTTTGAATAAAATGAAATATCGGAATGGGTTAAACCATCTTGTGATGGGGATTGATCAGGTGGCTTTGTGTCAGCACCTAAACCTTCCAGCCCAAGCAAACGTGGCATTTTCTTTGCACTGCCTCAAGTTTCTCCTGCAAGTGCTCCTGCAGGTTACATTACCACTTGAAACGTCACATATTTCATTGAGCATAATGATTCAGGCACCTTGCCAAATTGACATGAATATGTCAAGCCTCATTTTTCTTTGTAATAGCAGCAGATTGGATGATCTAGTCCCACCATAGTGTGACGGCCAGATGCTATTCTGAGAAAATTATGTCTAAAAAGGGGAGACGGGGTGTCAAGTCAATGATTGAGCATAACCACAACAGCACACCCATCGGAATAAAATTAGTACTCAAGTGATTTATAGAAACCAAAATAAACATATCAAAAGAGAACAGAGCAAAGCAAGGACCTGGGGGGTCACATGGAGCGATGATAAAAATTCTGGTGTTTCACCAACACACTCAAGAACAAAGTCACCATTAGGCACTTAGCTTTTTGAGTGAATAAACTGTTCCTATTGCCTATTTTGGCCAACAAGCAGCAGTCAAATGCTGCAATGCCAACACAGGGCTGAGTAAAAGCCTGTCAGAAAGATTCCAGGTTCTCTTCCATCACTGGTTTCTGCCATTGTTTTTCACATAAATACCAAGAATGATGGGGTGATGGGAGGGTTTATTGTTTGGTTTGGGGTGGGGACTCGGGTGGATTTTGGTGTTGTTTTTACAAAAGAGCTTCCTTTGGTTACCAGGACAACTTTGAATTATTCCCAGTCATCATGTTCACTAATACTATTTCAAGAAAATGCTGAACCAAGTTCATACAGAAGTTACTTATAAAAACTTCCAGTAGAATATCGGTCACCTCATTAGTCATTGGTTTTAAAGTTTCACATTCAAGTATTTAAGTCATAGCAGTGACAATTGATTATCCACTTCACCAAGCAGTTTATAGATATCACATATACAGATAATATATCTGTATACGTGATAACTCTAGTATCCTTCCGTGGGTATCAAACTCTCAAAATGAGAAAGTTCTCAGACATGACATAAAATTAAAAAATTCTTAGTCATTAGGGTGATAGTTACTGAAGAGCAGTTAAGGTCCATCCTCTGGCATGGGAAATAGTAACTCATTTCACATAGAAATAGGTGTAACATTCAAATTCTATTAACTTTTCCCTGCACTGATCTCGACCAATTTAACAAGTATAACAATCAGCAGATGCAACTTAACTGTTTTTAAGTACCTAAATCAGTATTTTTAACAGTTCAGAGCAACAACCAGTTAAAATAATGTGCAAGACAGTGATAAAACTAAAGTTAATTTTATTTTTAATTGTTAGCATTGTTTCTCATTTGATTTTTATGTATTTATTGGAAAAGGGCTGTTTCAGAGACCCATTAATATTTCAATTGCCACGGATTCTACTATCTGTAGAAAATTTGAAAATATGAATTTCTTGAATACCCTTTATAACATCAGAGCTCCATGAAACAGAAGAGCCCACTTAACCCTCTGCAGTCATGTCTTCTCCAGAACACTGTGCATTGCAATTCAGAATTCACTGCATACAGTACTTAAAAACTTGGAGAACATTTTTGACTCGAACAGAAGCCAGTGACAGCAGAACAGATGCCTTTAGGAAACTAAGAATGTGTGATTATAGCACTGCTTGCATCATCTGCAATTATTAAGTTTAGAATTAAATAGTCATCACTGTTTCCAAGATAAACCTGATTAAGAGATTTAAAAGGTCACCAGAAACACAGTTCTTAGTCAAACTAGTTCACACTATCATTTTTTCAGGACAGAATTCTTTCTTTCTTTGGAAACAAAAAAAAAAGGGGGGGAGGAGAGGAATATTGTATCTTAACCAGGAAAATAACTTCCCTCTTCTCTAAGCATCCTTCCCTCCTTCCCTCTACTTTTGTCATCTCAAACAAGCCAAGTGGCAGGTGTTTTTCAAGTTCTATTTTTAAAGCATAGAGCAAATTTCATGTCACAAAAGTAATAAAAACAAACAGGAAGTTTGTGGTCCAGAAAGTCATCTCTGGATTACGATTTTCTAAATATACTACAGAAAGGATGAAAGTATTCTGGAGAGAAAGCAGATCCCACAACTTGCACCGGAAAAACAGCAAATAGCACTCAAAATGCAACACATTTGTAAAGACAGCAACATATCCAGAAAAATCTGCTGAGGGAACAGCACATGCTGTAAGCTATTCTTACTAGTCAACAAACCTAAACCAAGTGTAGAACCCAGTATATTCAGTACAAGTTTATTTATCCAGCAGGATATTCAAAGTGAGAACACGGCAGATGTGATCCTCCCCTTCCCACTGAAGAATTTAAGGGATATACCACTCCCACAGACGGTAGGTACCTTTTTCTTACCCTTAGTGATCACATTCAGTTTGATCCAATAAAAAGTCAATTGGATTAGTTTGATTTGCCACTGATGTTCACCTGCCCATAAATGGCCTGACTGTACACTTCAGACATTAAAACATGTCAGCAAGTCACAGAGACATATGATAGCAAATTACTGAGAGGGAGAAGCTACTCATGCAGCCTGTCTGTGAAAGCTCCAAATGCCTTGCTGGACTGCAAACAGTGCTAAAACTCAGCTGAAATGAACACCATCTTGCAAAAGTCTTCCAACTGCCTGCTAGCATATAAAAAGCTGGAGCACATCTTCTATGAAGACAGGTTGAGAGTAGGGGTTGTTCAGGCTGGGGAAAACTCCGTGGAAACCTTCTAGCAGCCTTCAGGTAACTAAAGGGGACCTACAAGAAAGCTGGAGAGAGATTTTTTTACAAAGGCATGTAGTGATAGGACAAGGAAGAGTGGCCCTAAACTGAAGAGGTTTATATTAGATGTTAGGAAGAAATTCTTTACTGTGAGGGTGTGAGGCACAGGTTGCTCAGAGAAGGTGTGGACTCGCCATCCCTCAAAGTGTTCAAGGCCAAGTTGGACGGGGCTTTAAGGAACCTGGTCTAGTAGAAGATATCCTCGCTCATAGCAGTGGGGTTGGAGCTAGATGATCTTTAAGGTTCCTTTGAACCCAAACCATTTAGGATTCTATGAAAACTGACATTTCTGCATGCTGGTGTTAACAGAGTTACCTCATTTAAGAGTTCCTAAAGCTTTATACAGCAAGAAAATACTTTCATCACATGCACTCCCTTAAAGCTGTAATTTTGCTCATTCCATACTGATCAGATTACATAATGTTAAGCCAAGTGAAAACTTCAAACTTGCTCTCTCAAATAGAATCATGGAAAATAGCTAGCTGTCCACTGTAAGCCACAATGGCAGTAACTGCAAAGAGCTGGGAAAGCATTTTAAAAGCCTCTGGTGGTTTAAGAGGTGACTAGCAAGTAATAGAGCACATAAAACATAAATGAAACTAATGCTCAATACCACATGGAAGGTAATCCTCTTCATCAGAGTGCATCATGAGTATTTAAAAAAAAAAAAAAAAGCAAGAGACAATCGCAAATATGATTCAATATTTGGGAAAATAAATCCTCTAAGAAGAACTAACACAGTCCTGTAGTTCAAACACCAATAGCCTTCCGCTTTCTGTTCCAATGTTTCCTACCACCTCAGTAACACACCACATTGCTACTGCTATCCCATAAAATCCAGCTCTTCCCTGCCACAGCATTAATCTCCAACCACCCCTCTCCAGCAATCAGTGAAGAACAGAGGACAAGTGCTGTGGCTGGTTCAGAGTTACACTAGTGCAGACTGACTAACACAGACCAAGTATCACAAATGACTCTTGGGCTCACAGTTGTGATCCTTCCTTTAGCACTTATTCTGACAGGTCACCCTTTCCTGCTGAGAGATCCTACAGGGAAGAACGAGGAATACAGAACAGCAAAGGGTCAGTAAGAGCTACAGGTAAACACACGGCATGTCCACAAACTTTGTTTGCTCTGGCAACAAGGCCAAAAAGACCTTTAAAAAGCAATGTCTAGCTAACACAGTAATATTACAGGCTACTTATTAACCTATCTTCTAAGCTTTTTTTTTTTTTTAAATTTTAGAAACACCAGTGTACCTGGTTGGGTACTCAAAAAAACAAGAATGGAAGTTACCAGGGAAATTATCTCCCTTATTATTTAGTATTTGAAGATCTCAAACAATAATACAGAACCTCCAGATCTTAGAGTGAATGGATGAAGATACATAATTTCCTCCATACAGGACACTAGATCAGACAACAAAGACAAAAGGAATCAAAATCCCACAAATTTTATGAGCAAACCTATGACAAGAACCTAGCAATCACCAAAACTTTTCCCAACATTCCTCCCCCCATGAATGAATGTATTCACTCTCAAAACAATAAAATAATAAAGCAAAATCCATGTGTTGAATTTGAAGACAAATATCCTAGGTCATATTGAGCAAATAAGAGAAAAACCATCAGATTGTAAATGCAGATACTTCAGAAAAGTTACAGTCATACAGGACATCTGAAGCCCTCAGACTTTTTATTTCAAGGTTTAAGGTAGCAGGAAAAAAGATACTTATTTTTTCCCTTTCTTGCCCTTACAGGCTTGTTGGCCTGTTGAACACTCCTCTCTCCACAAACAGCTAACTTGCAAGAGAACTCTGAATTTCAGTAATAAAGTGATAATCTAATTACTGAATTAAGACAGATGATAGCACTCACTTGAGCCTGCATCTGAAAATGAAGGGAAAAGAACAAATCCCACAAGCTATACCCAAACAGGTGTCCCCCAGTTCCCACTCTGTTAGCTGGAATAACTACTCTGAGGAACAGCTGCCTACCCACGAGACCAGTCTCTTCTCAACATTGACAGCTGCAATAATGGAAGTGCAGAATGGTAGAATAAAAGCACTGACCATGTTTTTTAATTTTATGGGCTTTCTAGGGATGGACATAAGAAGAAAAAGGTATTACAAGATTTCTCCTCTTTGTCCATATTCAGTCTCAGTTCAGTTATGAAAACATGTGCACATACCACACCTGTATGAAAAACTAATTACAAGTTTGGTGACGTTTGTTGTAAGGAAGCAAAAACCCATAACTCAGAACTAGCTGAGGAGGATCGAGATACTACAGGAAACTGAGAGGATCAAACAATGGGAGAACTCCTGTAGTGCAATATGCCCACAACTAGCCATGCTGCTTACTATTGCCTCCATTGCTACCATAATCAAGCAACCCACATTTATGCTAAAGTTCTTTTGAGATTTTAATCTACAAAACTACGAATGAACCAAATTGCTACTGCCTCCCACCCACTAGCTGGCATAAATCCAGCTAGCAGGCTTCCTGCAGTTTTCCCACGCCTGATTGTTTTCCAGCATGTAGACAAAGTATAGATCATGCAGAAAACCAACAAGTTGAAACTTTTTTTTTTTAACTGAAAAGGGTAAGAACTGGAGAACACCAGCTCTTGACTCCCCTCTTTCAAAACAGAGGAAATACTTCGACAAACTGGAGTACAGTAAAAGAACATGAAGAAAGCAGTGCTCTACACATGCTCTACTCTGCTCAGCAGATGGGGGAGAGGAGGGAGGACATCTAGACAGATGGTCTAGAATTTGCATTTTGTAATTCAAAACTGAAAGCACTTCTCAGCCTACAACATAATGCGTTCATTTCAGCAGAACCTCAGAAATAATACAAGAGGGCACCTCTCCCACTGCCCACTGCAACTTCAGGACAAAGCCCAACTGAGTTTAAGGGTATAAAGTGGGCACTCCAGAAGAAATCAAACTCCCATGAATCTTCAAGTACCAGCATCATCTCTCAAGCCCCTTCTCAAAATGGAGTCCAGAACGAAGAATTATATTTGTCTACTAAAAACTCCAGCTGAGAAAAGCCTCCCAATAAAGAGGGTCAGTGCTCTTGCAGTAGTTTCAACAGTTGAAGACTGGCACCAGTCAGTTATGCCTACTTTGCCCTAGATATACAAGATATTTCTGAACCTTGACTTGGAACGTACTACTTGAGCTCCAGAGATGTAACCATGAGGACCTCTATCTCCTGCGTGTTGCACCCTAGAAAATCCTTGCTTCTAGATGAAGCATCTCAGCCTAAACTCAGTGCCCACACTTGAAAGAGACTGTGGGGAGTCTGCAATGAAAAACTGAATGGAGTAGGAGTTGGGGTGTAGATGCCACAGTGGCTCCTGGTTTTTCAGGGGAAAAAACAGGCTCACTGAATCACAACAGCAAATACTGCTAATTACACTAATGGGCCGTGCCTAGAGTAAAGTTGGGAAAGGAAGAGCAAAGAGCGTTATGTACTTTTATGACAGAACACACTGATCCCAGTAATAGAGATTAAATTATCTCCTCTGCCCACTTTTAGTATGGCTAATTAAGTCATACAGATAAGATAAAGGGATTCAAAAGAAGTATGTTAAGCTTTTCCTGCTTCTTTTTAAAAAAATGCAGAATTCAAAAGAAAAAATTAAGACTGAAAGCTCCTCAGAATAATTTTTGTTATTTTCACCTCCTATGAGTTGACACAGGAGCTGCTACTGTCAGAGACAACCACATATGGAGTAACAGAAGAAAGAGCACTTTTAGACTATTGCCACACAGTTGCTGACTCTCAACTGGTCATGTCAGACTGCTGAGCTTATATCTTTGCATCACATGGAAATCAATATTCCTTAGCTTTCCAGAAACAAAGTTGAAAGCATGATTTAAACTGAATCATACCTACTCACTCACAGAGGGCAAGGTAATTGAGGTGATCACTTCTATTAACAGCTCCTGCTATCAACCTGATGACATGAGGGTTGCTGTTTTGTTTTTGTTTTTTAAGCACAGACAGAAAGTATGACTTCAAGCAATACGCAGGAATTTAGCAGCTGAAGATACAGCTTTGCAAATTCTGAAGGACTTAACTGTTGGCACAATAGTAGTCCAATTGCTGTTACAAAGTAGCTTTGTTGCTTTGAGCTCCTCAAGTTACATTATTCGTTGCCTCTAATATTAATGCACTTTTACCACAGAAATGATCTTAGCTTTTGTGAAGTAATATAAAGAGCAGCTGTTTGACACATCATTAAACAAACAAGTCCCCTCCATTTTTATATTGCAGATAATCCTGTTTTCAAAAAATCTGAGAAATCAAGGAGATTACAGGGCATCTGCATTCTCACTCATTTACATTAGATGCCAAGAAGCCATAAGAATGTTTTGATTTGGTTCCTCAGCTATCTTTTAGGCCTGGTATGGAAGAATAAAATACCTAAGATATCTGAAAAGTAACTGGGTAGTAAGAAACCCCTTAAGTATTTTTGTGTGGCAGGAGATGCAGAAGTTTGGGATAACTGACAGTTATCTAGAACTGTGTAACAAATTTTGAGTGACGCTCAAGTTAGTTTGGCAAGATGTATCTTTAAAACCATGCAGCTCTCATTCCAGAATCTCTGCAATATCCTATTTGAAATGGAGAGAAATTCATCTTCAGGAAATTAAATTTATTTTTTAAAAGTGTGTGTCCGCACATATCTTCCTAAGTCCTGGACTAGTCTTTTCCACTCTCCCTCCCCTCAGAGGCAAAATTTTGTGGTACATCTTTCCAACATTACTAACTCATTCCCCATGCACTATGCTGCAAGTGCACATGAAGAGTTTACCGATGAAATGAGCAGCTGAAAATGATCATCACCTTGCAATACAGCCCTCCCATTTCCCAAAATATAAACTGCAGTTGTACTCCAGATTTTAACCATCTCCTTACATGAAATGTCTCTTTCTTTGGATGATAGGCAAGGACACCGTAATTCTTGAATAAATATTTAAGAACATCAGGAAGGGAGCAGGGTTCCCCCCCGCCTCCTGCCTTTTTCTGCCTAGAAGGGAAAACAAAAAAAGGGACGAGAGCAGTAAGGAAAACAGTTTAATGGAAGATGTAAAGTTAATGTCAGCAAGGGGTAACCACTGTAACAATAATAATAAAAGCACTCAAGAATGTCAAGGGTGCCCAAGGGACAAGGTGGGAAAGCAATGCAAGGAATACAGAAAAGGTCCTGTGGGAACCATTGTTTGTACACCCAACACTAAAGCATGGCTGCACGACAACTTTCTACCTACAGCATTGCTATATTTTGCTAGAAGATAGAAACAAAATTATTTTCCAACAGCCTACAAAGCTAAAAATTTGAGTAGGGCAAAATGTGCATTAAATTATTATAGCCTATATACCAAGGGAGCAGCATTTTAATATGAGCACTTTATCATTTGATAGAGGTCAATACTGGCATTCACAGAAGAAACACTTTTTTGACTAAATCAAAACACCTGTCATTTCATGATCAAGTGTATACTTCATATGAATGACCTCTGATCTGATTACCTAAGTCCCTCAATTTCTGGAAATACAACTTGTCAATCCATCCTCACACTGCACATCTTAGACTGCATCCTCCTTCGTACTCAGGGTAGGGTAATTTCTCTTGATCTTTTGTACCAGAACTCCTCTGCACTACCCAAAAACCAACACTTACAGAGTAGTTGACGCATGACTTTGCTCCTTGACAGCAGGTAGAACAAAGTTTTCCATCCCAAACAGATATAACAACTAATCTAGAACTCACCACCAAAGACCCTATACTTTCTCAAAATACCATCCATCAATGTCCCTGCAACCCAGGAGCAAGAACTCGATAATGAAAATGGCAACAAGTGTTTTCCATTAGGGAAAGCAGCCACCACATCAGCTCCAAGCTAGGAAATAGCTTGTTGATAAGACTGTATGGTAATCAGCCAAAGAAGTTGTTTTGAAAGTAAAGCACATAACCTTGCTTCACAATGCATCTTGTGGCATTCACACAAGGGTCTTACAAGCAGGTTAAGCAGGCAGGCTTTCTAAGCAGTTAAAATATGCCCGGAGTAATCCAGTGGTTTGCAGGGCTAAAACAACAGGAACAATATCTATTCTTGCTCAAATAACAATTCAAAATGTGGCCATAAAAAAAAAAAAAAAAGAACATGACAGGGAAATTCTGGGTGGAGGGCAGGGTACACACAGTTATAGCAATAGAGGAACAGTAGGAGAGGTGACTGATGACAGGATAACCACTTCGCTTAAGAACATATCCCGAACAACCAAAAATGCATTTAGTTCCAACAGTTTTAAGTTACTGCTTATCTACACACGACAGACAAAAACGTATGTACTTCATTACTAAAGCTGTGGCCTCAGTAATTACACTTCAAGAAGGAACCCGTAAAGGACCCACATGAAATATCACTATCAACTAACTCCTTTTTCTACAGCCCATCTACTGGGCAACACAAGGTACAACACTCACAGCTGGAGTTTTGAAAATTCCTGAACTCTCTTTTTGTTTCATCTGTCCTATATTTTAGAAACTGATTTTGACTGAATGTGCAACAGGGACCAGGGGAGCTAAGAAATAACATCACAAAAAAAAACCAAACACACACAGGGAACACGAGAACTTCAAAGGCATATTAGAGACTGTCTAAACTTATCCTTAATGCAACATTTAACCACACTAGCAATTAACATCATAGACAAAATAAGTACTTGTTAAATATTAAGTATCCATGCCCTTTCAGATAGAGAGAAAGGGCTCATGTAAGTGGCCTAAGGCATCCGACAGCAAAGATGCCTTAAGGAAAAATACCACAGTATTCAGGTATTCTTTATAACTCATAACAGATTAATAAAAAGAGGTCAATTAAAACCTCTCCTTTTAATCTAGCACAAATAACCTTTAAATAATACTTACGTAAAAAAGATACATTTTAAACTGTTCTCAAAGGAGCATTACCAACATAAGTAACCTTTCTTCAAATTTCACTGTATTACTAATTTGAGTATGGAAGAGCAGATATTTTATCACCCATCATCATATTTTAGCACATGTTTGACAGTGAAGAGAGATCTGTCAGCCTCACTATGATCTAGATACTAGGGCAGGATTTAAGCAATTAAAGTATGTTAGAAGCAAGCACACTGTATAACCATAATTTAAGGGGGTTTTATCTCCATTTTGAACGCTTTACTTCACATGAGCATTTAGAGGCTTACACCACACAAAGCTTTAGGTGGCCCCCAAAAAGCTATCAACAGTATGACATTAAACCTTGATACTCTTATCTCCAAGTTCTTTACACTGGCAAATACAATTAAGGCAACTCAGCAACTGGCAACTTCAATTATCAGGAATAACATAATGACAAGTGATTTTAAGGGCCAGAAAAAGGCAATTGTGCCATGTGCACTAGTTCCGTGTCCTGCTCATCAGAGGCTGACAGCCTCTGGATCACAGCACGCAGTCTTTGTCAGATCAAAGTTCTTGCACACTATTCAGCAACAAGCAGCTGTTTTGAGTAAGTACATAATAGCTACACAAGAGATGCAGCAGTTTTTCAGTCACTTATACTGTCTCCACAAACGCCATAACTTAACCCCCTTCTCTCCATGACTGATGCAGGGAATTGGCCAGGGTGAGAAAATAAATCAGTCACTGGAGGACAGCTCATATTTATCCTCCCAGTTCTCGCTCGCCAGAAGGCTAAACTCACACTGGGAAAGAAAACATGGAGCCACAGCTACATGTGGCAGCTGGAGGACACCAGGCTAGTGCTCAGAAGTTGATGCACGTTGGGAAGACACGAGGATGTCGGAGAGAGGAGGAACAGCAGTACGGGAAGGACCTATTTTAAGGGATCTCCCTCTCCCCAGTCCCGCTCCCTTGCCGGCGAGCAAGGTACCTACCTGTGCCGGTGCTCGTCGTGCCCCTGCCCGTGGATGAGGAAGCCGCCGAGGTTCTTGCCCCCTTTGCTGGTGTCCACGTGGGGAATGAGCACATCCTCCAAGCCCAGGTCAAAGCGCTTGTGCTTCGAGGAGTCGGGGAGGAAGAAGAACGCCCCGAAGCACAGGGTGATGAAGGCACTAAGAATAAGGAGCAGGATAAATTTTTCGGAGAGTCTCAAGGTAGCCCTGTGGTGCGGGAAGGCGGAGGCCCCCAGGTTGAGCGGGGGCAGCCTCCGCCCGGAGAGCGGCAGCAGGGCGGGAGTGGTCATCCTTGCGCTAGCGACCACCCGGCGGGGCACGGCTCATCCCCTCAGCCCCCGGGGAGGGCGGCCCCGGCCCGGCTCGGGGGCTGCGGGCGGCTGCACCATCCTCCACGCCGAGGGAAGGGAGGGCAGGGGGGAGGCCGGGCCGCCCCGACGGCCCCCGCGGGGGCTCGGGCCGAGGCGCGGCCGCCCCAGTACCTGAGCGCCTCCCTCCCTCCCTGGCCGCGGGGCCGGCCGGGCCCGAGCGGGCGACTCCGGTCAGCGGCACTGCCCGCGCTCCGCGACCGCGGGGCTGCGGGACGAGCGGCAGCGGGCGGTCGGGGGCCCGGCCTGGCACGCGGCGTCGCTTCGCCCGCGTCCCCTTGCCCGGGCCGGGCGGAGGCGCATCCCCTCGGCCGCGCCGGGGTCCCGCTGCCCA